>NC_080172.1:5529954-5817454 GCF_950295315.1 Erinaceus europaeus
GAACTTTTTTCTTAGAACATTTAAAAATGTTTTTTGTCATCTTTATTTATTTGGTAGAGACAGCCAGATATCAAGAAGGAAGGGGGAGATAGAGAGGTAAAGAGACAGAGAGACACCTGCAGCCCTGCTTCACCACTCGTGAAGCTTTTTCCCTGCAGGTGGGGACTGAGTCTTTGTACATTGTAACTTGTATGCTCAACCAGGTACACCAGCACCAGGCCCCTGAACCTTTTTTTAATTTATTTTTTAAATTGCATTTATAAAATTGAAATATTGACAAGACAATAGGATAAGAAGGGTACAATTCCATACAATTCCCATCAACAGAACTCTGGATTCCATCCCCTCCCTTGACAGCTTTCCTATTCTTTATCCCTCTGGGAGCATGTACCCAGCATGGGGTGCAGAAGGTGGAAGGTCTGGCTTCTGTAAGTGCTTCCCCACAGAACACGGGCATTGGCAGGTCAATTCATACTCCCAGCCTGTCTCTCTTTTTCCCTAGTGGGGCAGGGCTCTGGGGAAGTGGGGCTCCAGGACACATTGGTGAGGTCGTCTGCTCAGGGAAGTCAGGTTGACGTCATGGTAGCATCTGCAACTTGGTGGCTGAAAAGCATTAAGATATAAAGAAGAACAAATTATTTGATAATCAGAAACTAAAGGCAAGAATATAGTAGATGAGGTTTGTGGTTTCTGTTTTGGAAAAAGCTAGTAGCTCTATTTTAGGTTTATTCCAAGGGGCCTGTGGCTTTACTAGTTGTTGCCTGAGCCTGACAGCTAACATGCAGGTAGACCAAAGGTATTGTCTGGGGAGATGGTGTCAGAGTTGTAAAAAGGACTAGAAAGCTGGATCAGGGAAGATAGTAGCTCCCAAATATGGGGAAAGAATATAAGTATTATTAACTGTAAACCCTATCGATTTGATCTGGGACCCATATTCAGCACAGGAGTCTATGTAACCTCTGCATCTCTGCAGGTCAGAGCTCATATTCTGTGGTCACGGTCAGGAACATTCTAGGCTGCACTATTTTAGGACCATCTTCCTCGAGTGGTAGAGTATGTTGCTCAACTTTTTAAAAAATTTCTTTATTGGAGGATTAATGGTTTACATTCAACAATAAAATACAATAGTTTGTACATGCCTAATATTTCTCAGTTTTCCATATAACAATGCAACCCCCACTAGGTCCTCCTCTCCCCTCCCCACCCCAGAGTCCTGTACTTTGGTGCAAGACACCAACTCCAGTCCAAGTTCTGCTTAGTGTTTTCCCTTCTGTTCTTATTTTTCAACTTCTGCTTATGAGTGAGATCACCCCATATTCATCTTTTTCTTTCTGGCTGATCTCACTTCACATGATTCCTTCAAGTTCCAACCAAGATGAGATAAAGAGGGTGAATTAACCCTTTTTAATAGCTGAGTAGTATATATGAATACCACAACTTGCTCAGACACTCATCTGTTGTTGGACACCTGAGTTGCTTCCATGTTTGGGCTATTACAAACTGTGCTGCTGTGAACACAGGTGTACACAAATCTATTTGGATGGGTGTGTCCAACCAGAAAGCTGGAGCAGGGCAGAGAGTAGCTCCCAAATATGGGAAAAGTAAATGTGAATAAGTCTAACCCCTGTGCAGAGCAGTCTGGAGAACTCTCACAAGGCTAGAAGTGGACCTACCCTCTGACCCTGCAATTCCTCTCCTGGGGATATATATCAAGGGACCAAACACACCCTGAACCTTTTTTTTTTTTTTTTTTTGAGTACAGAATGCTGTGAGGAATATTTCCCCTTCTCAGACAGCATGCATTTTGTAGATGATGAGAAAGCGTCGCTGAAACCATCAGCGACAGACTCAGTCCTGCAGTCTGCAAGGCCCCAAGCTGGAGCTGAAGGCCATACCGTACCTCTGTGCGTATCGCCAGGGCCTCCTCTCATGGAGCTGAAACTCAGAACTGGGCAATGCCAACTCCACAAACTGGGGTGACTGCTTAACACCATTTGTCTTCATGTCTAGAACAAGATTGAGGGAAATGGCCTTTTGAAAGTATACAGAATTAGTGGGAGATTGGCAGCAATTCAACATGACAAGTGTGGTGTAGTTTTTAATTTGTAAGGTCCCTGCATTCTTATTCACAGAATGACAAGTCTTTGGCTTGTGAACTCGGTGCAAGAATTTTGGCATAACTCGTCTGCCATGATGAACTGAAAAATCCACAAAACCATCATCAATGTCCCTTGTGTGCAGACCTTTCTGTCTGTCTCACTCAGTATTCTGTCTATGACAGCAGTCACTGTCACAGAGGATGTTTTTTTCTCTCATGGATTTAGTGGAGATGAGGAACTGTAATAAAAGGTATGACAGGCTCAAGATCCCCCTAATAACAGAGAGTACACTATTTCACATCCCTGAAGTACTAGAGTTTTAGCTTGAATATAAACACTTTTTTTAGTTTATTATCAATTATGTAAAATATAGTAATTATCTCACTGGTTCAAAGGACCACCTAATAGAAGCTTCTAAAGGCCCCTCCCTCTGGTCCTGAAATGAGTGCAGCCTAGAATGTTCCCAGCTGTGACCGTGGACTGTGAGCTCAGACTGACAGGGATGCAGAGGTCTCACAGGCTCCTGTGCTAGATAGGAATAAATATGGGCTTGAGCTCACACAGATGGGGTTAACAGTTAATGGTATTTATATATACTATTTTTTTTTTTGGGGGGGAGAGGCATCGGACTGCTTTCCCTCAGCCTAAATACTCTGAGATTCCTCTGTGCTGTTTGCGTTGATTGTTCATCCTGTTCATAGTTGAGTAGTGTTCTAGTGTCTGTATATACTATGTTTGTTTTACTTAGGTATGAATGGGACTTGGCTTGTTTATAGTTTTTGACCATTACAAATAAAACTGTTGTGAATATTTGTGTATAGATTTGTATGTGGACAAATGCTTTTGTTTGCTTTGAGTCAATACTTAGGAATGGAATATATAGCTCATATATGGATGTACATTTAAAGTTTTCTTTTCATAGCTTTCTTTATTTTTTGTTTATAAAAAGGAAACATTGACAAAAACAACAGGATAAGAGGGGTACGATTCCCACCGCTAGAACTCCATGCCTCATCCCCTCCCCTGATAGCTTTCCTATTCTTTATCCCTCTGGGAATATGGACCCAGGGTCATTGTGGGATACAGAAGGTGGGAGGTCTGGCTTCTGCTCGACATCATGTTAGCATGATGCTAACCAGACTTCCCTGGACAAATGACCCCACCAATGTGTCCTAGAACTCCGATTCCCCAGAACCCCACCCTACTAGGGAAAGAAAGAGGCAGGATGGGAGTATGGATCCACCTGTCAACACCCATGTTCAGCGGGGAAGCAATTACAGAAGCCAGGCCTTCTACCTTCTGCATCCCACAATGACCCTGGGTCCATACTCCCAGAGGGATAAAGAATAGGAAAGATATCAGGGGAGGGGATGGGATACAGAGTTCTGATGGTGGGAACTGTGTGGAGTTGTACCCCTCTTATCCTATGGCTTTGTTAATGTCTCCTTTTTAAAATAATTTTTTAAAAATCACATTATTTGGCAACTGGGTTAGCTTTGAAATATCTCTTTGCTATGATTTGCTGTATCATACACAACATACATAACATCATCATAATTTATGTCCTTTGACATTATTTGTATATAGCTATGCCACCGGTTGCTTCTGTCTTTCTTTCTTTCATTTTTTTTTTTTAACCAGAGCACTGTTTAGCTCTGGCTTATGGTGGTGTGGGACTTTGGAGCCTCAGGCATGTGAGTCTTTTTGCTTAACCATTATGCTATCTAATTATTAATTATTATCATTATTAATAATACTTATTAATTATTATTATCACTTAACTCCTGGAAAGACTTCTGAAAAACAGGAATTTTTATTAGTCATTTTTTTTTGTAGATATAACTTTAATTCATGGTGGTGCTAGGATTAGAATCTGTGAACTCAGAGCCTCAGGCATGAAAATCTTTTGCATAACCGTAGTGCTATCTCCTTGACCTACACATGGCATTTATTTATTTATTTATTTATTTATTTATTTATTTTAGCCAGAGCACTGCTGAGCTCTGGTTTATGGTGGTGGTGAGGACTGAACCTGGGACTTTGAAGTCTCAGGCATGAGTCCCTTTGTATAACCATGATGCTGTCTATCCCTGCCCGACATAGCTTTTAGTATTTAAATAAGAATTGTTTTACAGTTGTTCCTACAAACCCTCTTGTGGTTTCTAGAGGAATTTACCTGCTCTTTTGTTTTCTGTCTTAAATAAATTCTGTATTCATGACAAAACTCTAAGCCCCCCAACTGTGATTATGGACTCTCTTAGCAAGATCAGGCTTATTTCTTTGTCTTCCTTGCTTGGTGAAATCAGTCAAATGTTTGTTCAGGTTTCAGCCAAATTCCTCTCTTTATGATGTTATGACTTCACGTGGGGGAAAACTCCTTTCAGCTCTTTTAGAGCATTTTTTTGGAAGAAAAGGCATGGAGGCTGACAGGCAGAGTTGTTAAATGTTAGATCAAAAGCTGAAAAGTCATCGGATGTAAAGTAATTCAAATTCCAAATGAGAGAGTGTGAGGGACTGGAGAGACTGAAGGGGGGAAAATGTCAAAGCAGCAATAATGGAAGGAGAGAAGTCAAGCGGAGAGCAAAAGTCTGTCTTCGTCGAAAAGGCTACTCTGTCTTCAGTGTCTCTCGCCTGCTCTTCCTTTGCTCAATTAAGGATGAGGAAGGTGACAGACTTTCGAGAAGATAGATGGAGAAAGAGTAGAAGAAACTGCTGGCTGGGCAAGAACTTGCAGGCCAGAGGGGTGAGAGGCCACACCTTGCGCTTCAAAGTTATCTATGAGCTGGGAGAAAGCTGCCAATGGCAGGAATATGAATTAGGGAGGACGACCTTGCAGAAATAGGAAAAATGACCTCTCTCTAAAAATCGAGAGGGGAGAGATAAGGACGTTAACTATTTTGGGTGTGGGTGGGAGGAAGCCCTTGCATGTGGGAACATGGGATAGACCTTAGAGGTCGAGACAACTAAGCCCCGAATTGGACAGCAGCTGGGAAGAGGAAGCCATCAGAGTCCAAACTGTAAAGTTTTGCATCTGGACTCATAAAAACCAACGCCTCATATTCAAAGAAAAGCATCCTTCTAGATGACACACTGTTTCTGTGTCATGGCTGTTTGTAATACTTGGCGTCTTTATCCCTCTATTTGAGTAGCTCCAGCTTCACTGACTTGCCTGAGAGCCAGGCCTTGATTCATGAGATTAATTTCGGGTTTCGCTTTTTAAGTATTTTCACAGATGCGTCACCATCATTACACCCGGTGCTTAATAGTTGGCTTGTTTCGATAAATAGGTGTGAGATCTGAACACTGCTTCACTGTCAAGTTCAGTGTTCTGTTCCTGGATTAGAGTCAAGGAAGTGAATATCTTTGTTCCTCCTCCTGGCTGGCATCTAATGCAGGTTGCCAGAGTGGCCTCCTGCCAGTCTTTCTGCCTCCTGTTTCCCCTTCCCCTCCTTTTCCCCCTCCCATCTTCTCCTCCCCCCTACCACCACCCCCACCACATTCTCACCTCCTCTTCCCTCCCTTCCCCTCTCTTTTCTTTCTCTCTCCCTTCCTCTCTCTCTCTCTCTCTCTCGCTCTCTCTCTCTCCCTCCCTCCCTCCCTCCCTCTCTCCTTTCCACAGAGAGACAGGATGAAGGGATCATCCGCAGCACTGAAACTTTCTTTGATGGGTTTGAACTTGGATCATGCACCTGGCAAAGCAGCAAACTGGCCAAGTGAACTGTCTCACTGGCTTCACTTTGCCCTCTCTTAGTTGTACTCTGTCCTAGGCCTCAGAGTGGCTGTTTCTAAAATGCAGGCCTGATTATTTTACTTTCTTGCTAGCAACACATGGACTATAGATTAGACTCCTCACTCTTTAGCCTCCAGACTCCCCCCTGACCCCCAGGTGGGGATCAGGGGCTTGAACCTGGGTCCTTGCGTGCGATAACATGTGCTCTCTACTGGTTCTGCCACTTACTACCTCCTGCCCTGCCCTTCCACCACTGTGGCTTTCAAAATTATTTTTCCTCCTCTCTTCTCATAGGCTTCACCACTATGGGCTGACTTTTCAGATAGAAAGAGAGAGACAGAGGGAGAAAGGGAAAGAGAGCACATACAACACTGTATTTTTGTCCTGTGCCTAGGGGTGGGCTCAAATCTGAATCATTCATGTGACACAGCAGGTCTTGTCTCTGTGGACAGGTACAGTGTCTAGTGAGCTTGCTGGCCTGGTTTACAGGCTTTAAAGCAGATAGTGCAGGGGCTGGAAGGAAGCTGACTGGGTAGAGGACACACTCTTCCATGATGAAAGACTCAGATTTGAGAACCCAGCACTGCATGGGAGCACTGTGCACAGGCTCAGCCATGAGTGATGGAAGGGTGTTCTATCGTCTCTCTTTCTCTCTCTGTCTCTGTTTCTTTCCCTCTGTCTCTTTCTGAAGTTGAAAAGTGGGGGTGGGAAATTGCACAGGAATTATATCAGGAGCAGTGGAATTGCACAGGTTTCAAGTCCCAGTGGCATAAAAAAATGTACTTAAGAATCGTCCAGGGAGTTTCTTTAAAATACAGACATTCCTTGGCTTCATCCCTTGAGACTCTGACTTCAGTCCTAACATTTGAAAAGTCCACAGACATCTCTGAGTGTAAGGAGAGACTATTCTAAAGCACTTGGGGCTTCACCTGCCAGAAGCACTGTCTTTCTGAGGGGAAGCCACAGTGCTGGTTCATTCTACACGCTTCTCCCCAATCATTGGCTCACAAGAGTATCAGCTTGAGAGAGCCCAACATTCCCCTCCCCTCCTGCTTTCTCGTGGGGTGGAGGACCGGGAGGGGGGTGTTTAAAATATGCAAAGCTCATTTATATTCCTGCAAGTAGGTGAGAGTAACATTCTGAGCCATCACCACTCAATAATGGAAGCTTTGTACAAAGTAGTGACAGGTGAGAGGAATGATTTCATTTTTTACTTTGACAATTGGGTGAAGCAGATTCCTGGCAGTTCTGCAAAGGTTTTATGCCCACATAGTTACCCAAGGGATCCGCTTAGCAACCAAGAGAGGCTGGCTGCAAGGCAGAAAAACCAGATTCTCAGTGGCATCGAATCACCGAGGTGTGGAACATGGGGGCGGGGGTGGGAATGATGGGCAGTTTTGACCCAGGCTTCCTACCTCTTTTCTGGTGTCCAATAAATAATAGCTCTCCCTAATTTTTTAAAATTCTTTTTTTATTCTTTATTGGGGGATCAATGGTTTACACTCAATAGCAAAATACAGTAGTTGATCCATGTGTCACATTTCTCAGTTTTCCACGTAACACTCTAACCCCCCACTAGGTCCTCCTCTGCCATCCTGTTCCAGGACCTGAACACCCCCCCACCCCCACCCCAGAGTCCTTTACTTTGGTGCAAGACACCAGCTCCAGTCCAAGTTCTGCTTTGTGTTTTCCCTTCTGTTCTTATTTCTCAACTTCTGTCTATGAGTGAGATCATCCCATATTCATCCTTTTTTTTTCTAGCTGATCTCACGTCACATGATTCCCTCAAGTTCCATCCAAGATGAGGTGAAGAAGGTGAATTCATCATTTTTAATAGCTGAGTAGTATTCCAATATATACCACAACTTGCTCAGCCACTCATCTGCTGTTGGACACCTGGATTGCTTCCAGGTTTTGGCTGTTACAAATTGTGCTGCTATGAACATAGGTGTGTACACACATCTTTTGTGTACACACATCTTTTTGGATGAGTGTGTTTGGTTCCAGAGAAATTGCTGGGTCATAGGGCAGGTCCACTTCTAGACTTCTGAGAGTTCTGCAAACTGTCCTCTCTCTCTCTCCTCTCTCTCTCTCTCTCTCTCTCCCTCTCTCTCTCTTGACTGCTGCTAAGCTCTGGTTTATGGTGGTGTGGGGGACTGAACCTAGGACTTTGGAGCCTCAGGCATCAGAATCTTTTTGCATAACCATTATGCTGTCTATCCCTTGCCCCTCCAGACGGCTCTCCACAGGGGTTGGACCAACTGACATTCCAATCACTGGCAGTGTAGGAGGGTTCCTTGGGGCACAGAACTTTAGCACTGGGTACCATGTGGAACTATACCCTATAATCTTATGATCTGTTAAACCACTATTAATCAAAAATTTTTTTTAAAAAACTGTCTTGTAAAAAAAAATTGAAAGATACCATCCTACCTCACTCTTACCAATAAATAAATAAATAAATCGAGAAGTAGATAAAGTGATTTATCCTTAAAGCCTGCCCTACCACTCCTTGTCAACCCGCCCTCCTCTCTCCCAGATCTAGCAAGAGTTCTCAGGGAAAACCTGCACCAGCAGAGAGGACAAGACCAAGTTCACACTGGGTCACTGTTGCCACAAACTCAGAGTAGCCCTCTGCTGGGGTCAGAAAACTGGGGAGGGGCCTACAGCCCGAGCAGGCCAAGGAGTGTTCGTGGCTCCTTTCCCCTCCACCCACATGACACAGCCCCCAGTAGCCTGGCAACATGGTGGCCAAAACACTACCCAGGAAGCTGTCAGGGAGAGCGTCTGTCTTGATGCGCGAGCAGACCAGACCAGGTTAGTTCCTCCCTGGTGCCCTGCTCTCCTTCCTCTACCCTAGTGCAGAGGATTGGGAACCTTGAGTGTCCCCCAGAGGCCAGAAAGCATCACAGACCTGGGAAGCAGGATGCTTGTTGGTCCCCATCACACGAGCCTTGAGGCTCTGGTCTGAACCCTGTGCCACAGAACTCCCTTTAGTGGACAGCTGTCATGAGGAGGAAGGTGTGAAGTGCTGTAGGAGAGACAAAGCTTTAGTTCCCTCAAGAGATGTTTACGGTTTCAGTTCTGCAGATCTCCACCCCACCCTGACCACCGGTTTGCTCTTCAGGTTTAAGCAGAAGGCTTCTGGGAATGAGCAGCCTGTGCTTCCTCCTCAGAACCACCAGCAGAAACAAACGTAATAAAAAACAAAGGTAATAAAACAGATTTAATGTCAGTGTTAAAGGAAGACTAAATGATGAAGAGAGGCTTAACACCGAACTCTTTACACATGTAAAAACAAAACGAGCATTAGAACAAGTGACTGAAATAGACATTTTAATATAAGTAAAGGAAAAAAAAAGTAAAATGAATGAGTTTTCAGTTGAGAGAAATGAAAGACTGCACATTCAAGAAATAAAAGTTAAGAATTTTGGTTTCTAGGAAGATGGTAGAAAAGCCTCAGTCCCCCAAAAAAGAATATTAAAAGTTCTTTTTATCCTGAAAGATAAGATGCACTAGGCGATATTTAAAAGAAGGTAAATTATTGAACTGCAGTAAAAGATTAAAAGCGGAAAAAAGAAAGCTACGTATGATTAAAAATAAAACCCAGAAATCATGACGTAAGAAGTTAAGAACACGCGAGGGTCAGGTGGTGGTGTACCCGGTTAAGCTGCACACATTACCATGTGTAAAGGCCTGGGTTTGAGCCTCACTCCCCACCCGCAGGACTGATGCTTCACGAGCAACGAAGCAGGTCTGCAGGTGTCTCTATCTTTCTCCCTCTCTATCTCCCCTCCCTTCCACTCTCAATTTCTCTATATCCTATCAAAACAAAAATAGAATGAAAGAAAAAAAATTGAACATGATAGTAAGTGAAGAGTAACAAAATATCTGTAGACACTGTAAAATGACAGGGAAAATATGTAGGAGAAAATGAAAATGAATTTCAGTTTAGAGGGGGTGAAAATAAGAGAAGGTCAAATGAAGCCAAGTAGACTCCAAATTCCCATGAAGGTAGATTCAAGGCGACTCTTGCTTCACGTCAAGGAGCACCTTTTTCTTTTCCCTTTCATTTATTTATTATTGGATATAGGCAGAGAGATAGAGAGAGGGAGAGAGACAGAGAGACACCTGCAGCCCTGCTTCACCACTCATGAAACCTTTCCCCTGCTGGTGGGAGCTGGGGGCTTGAACCCAGGTCTTTGCACATTGTAAACTGTGCACTCAACCAGATGTGCCACTGCCTGGCCCCTTATTATATTTTCTTTCTATTTATTTATTTATTATTGGATAGAGATAGAGAGAAATTGAGGGAGAGGTTTTTTTTTTCTTTTTTTCTTTTTGCAGGTGGAGGGGGTAAAGAGCCAGGTGGCACAGCCTCGGGCTTCTGTCTCCCTCCCCGTCCTAGACGTTAGTCTCAGAGGCTTAGTCTGTCCCCTGGTGGTGGTTCCCCCTTGCTTCTTAGCTCACTGTACACATGTGAGAGACTCCAAAGGAAAGGAATTTTCCATAGTGACTTCATATGTTGCCCTAGAAGGTTCTAGAATCTGTCCTGCTACTTCCCACCCCTCCCCTAGTCTCAAAGGGAAAGCAAAAGACACAGAAGTGGGCAAAGAGGAAAACCAGTCCTGAGGGTAAAGTGTCTGGAACTGTGAACTGTTCACTGACACCTCTTCTTGATGTCTTCTGCATCAGGACATAAATACCAGCGGCAGGAAGTTCATCTTCTGTCAAGTTGCTAAGACCGCCCCCCCATGTAATGATTTATTCTTACTGTATTGGCTCAAAATTGTGCAAAATAAAGTGTAACCTACAGAGGAACTCAAAATAGTTCTTTCATTTCCTCTGCCAAATTTCCTTGAAAAATATAAATGGATAAGAATTTAAAATTAGGTAATCAGCTAACAAGTATTTGGTGAGTCTCCTGTGTTTTTGGAGCCCTGCATCCTTTCTTGGAAATAAGAACAGACTTTCTGGACTGTCTGTGTATCTGCAGGGCACAAGACCTCATCCAAGCAAGTTTGCACCCTTGTGACCTACTTTTTAAAATTTATTTTTTATATTTATTTATCTATTTTCCCTTTTTGTTGCCCCAGTTGTTTTTTATTGTTTTGTAGTTATTATTGTTGTTGTTGATGTTGTCGTTGTTAGATAGGACAGAGAGAAATGGAGAGGGGGGGAAAGACAGAGAGGAAGAGAAAGACAGACACCTGCAGACCTGCTTCACCGCCTGTGAAGCGACTCCCCTGCAGGTGGGGAGCCGGGGGCTCAAACTGGGATCCTTACGCCGGTTCTTGCCCTTCATGCCACGTGTGCTTAACCCGCTGCATTAATGTCCAACTCCCTAAATGTATTTATTTTTTTTACTATCTTTATTTATTGGATAGAGACAGCCAGAAATTGAGAGGGAAGGGGGAGAAGGAGAGGGGGAAAGACAGAGATACCTGCAGCCCTGCTTCACCACTTGCAAAGCTTTCCCCCTGCAGTTGGGGTCCAGGGGCTCGAACCCAGGTCCCCATTGAGCACTGTAACATGTACGCCCATCCAGGTGCACCACCACCCAGCCCCTACTTTTCAGCAGTCTGTTAGGAAAAAGAAAAAGATATATATTTGGGGAGATTCTTGCTCCTTCAGGGTTTCTTCTTGACCTACCACATGCTGCTACTATGATGTTTTTTTTCTTCTCTTTGAGATGTTATTTCTGAAAGCAAGTGGGCAGTTTACAGAAAGAGCCCCTTTCATGTCAGTTATAACCACCCAATGGCATCAGTGACCTTGTGATTCAAATAAGTGTGGAGCTCTTTACTGTACTGAGCTGATGGGGAGCAGGAACCAGTTGCTTTCTTCTCTTTTACCTCAGAGTGGCAGGTTTGTGGGAAATGTTGGATTCTTTATTCTAATAAGGCTGACCTAATTTAGTGTTTTTAAACAACAGATTAGCTTTGTATAATCATGCATATGTTTTAGTAATATCATAATAAAGACATTCCTTTGGTTATCTTTGGCAAGAGATTTATTTCTTCTGTCTTTTTTTTAATCAGTGATTTAACAGAGTTTTATAAATTGGTAAGATTTGGGGGGCAGGGGGGTGTCATTTTACAACCATCCACGATCAGTGTAAGTCACTGTATATGTTCTACCAAAGTTCTGTGCGCCTATTCTCACAACCGCCATAGTCCTAACCCAGTTTGGTTACCCCTTTTTGGCAATTTACAGAAGATTCTACCATGTCTCTCACCTATAAAACTGTGTGCTAGTCTGGTATCACAGGACCTGTCTTATTCTAATAAGAGTTCGTCACACACGGTATTAACAGAAACTCCCTTCTGACTTTTCCCTTTCCCTTGCCCTGTTCAAACAGAAGGAATCCATCTAGCTGAAAGACAGCAAGGAGATGCACCATTTCAAAAACTGAAATCTTGGGGCTGGGTGGTGGTGCACCTGGCTGAGCGCACATGTTGCAATGTACAAAGACTCAGGTTCAAACCCCCAGTCCCTGCCTGCAGGGGGAAAGCTTTTTTGCAAGTGGTGAAGCAGGGCTGCAGGTGTCTTTCTATCTCTCTTTCTCTCTACCTCCCCCTTCCCTTCTTGATATCTTGCTGTCTATAGCCAGTAAATAAAGATAATAAAAATTATTTTAATTTCTTTATTGGGGGATTAATGTTTTACATTCAACAGTAAATACAATAGTTTGTACCTGTATAACATTTCACAGTTTTCCACATAACAATACAACCCCCACTAGGTCCTCTGTCATCCTTTTTGGACCTGTATTCTCCCCCCCACCACCCACCCCAGAATCTTTTACTTTGGTGCAGTACACCAACTCCATTTCAGGTTCTACTTGTATTTTCTCTTCTGATCTTGTTTTCAACTTATGCCTGAGAGTGAGATCATCCCATATTCATCCTTCTGTTTCTTGTTTCACTTAACATGATTTCTTCAAGCTCCATCCAACATGGACTGAAAACGGTGATTAGCTGAGTAGTATACAGACCACGACTTGCTCAGCCACTCATCTGTTGTTGGACACCTGGGTTGCTTCCAGGTTTTGGCTATTACAAATTGTGCTGCTATGAACATAGGTATACACAGGTTTTTTTTGGATGAGTGTTATTTATTTATTTCTATTTTTTTTTCACCAGAGCACTGCTCAGCTCTGGCTTATGGTCATGCGGGAGATTGAACCTGGGACTTTAGAGCCTCAGGTATGAGAGTCTCATTGCATAACCATTATGTTATCTACCCTGACAAAAAAATTATATTAAAAAAAGAATTGAAATCATTAACATGAAAGTTACAGAAAGAACAGATGGCAGCTTGAAAAAAAAAAAAAAAGAAAGAAAAAATCTGGGTTCAAAGTAGAAGAAAGAGCCAAACTTGAGTCCCAGGGCGGCAGCTGACTTCACCACTTCACCCACCTGCGCATGCCCAGTGCTGTTCCTGGTGCATACACAGATGCTCTTGGTTTCAAGATTCAGATTGCAGAAAGACCTCTTATTTTTACATCCGCTTGCAAAGACAAAGCTTGCTGTTACTCAAACTTCTTATGATTTGATGATTTCCTAGCCTGCCTGCCTGCCGGCTGTTTTGTGGATAAGGCAGAACAGATAGTTTTGACCTTGCAGCTACTCCATGGGATTTTTCTGCAGATGGCTCACAATAATAAGGTGTTTTGCTCATTTGTTTCTAGATTCTTTCATTTCAAAATAAAAGTGCAGCCAAACTGACCCATGGGGAGAAAACAGATTAGGCAGGAAATAGCATCTCCTTAGATTTCTTCCTCTAACGCACTCTGATTCTCCCCGTGAAATTGTCCCACCAGGATACTGGCAATAACAGAACAGGGCAAACCAGGGGGAGGTCAGGCAGACACCTTGGTTCTGGGCAAGCACACATGAGGGCCGGGGAGACAGCTGGGGCTGAGAGGACAGACAAGGGCAAGGAGTTAAAGAGGTCAGTGACAGAGCAAGTCCTGGTTATTCCAGGAGGCTGGGAAGGAGTCTCAGGGCTGGTCAACGGCTGCCTCTCCACCATCCTGCTGTGAGTGGCTGGAGGGCATCTGAGGCCAGGTCCTGACTCTGATTGAGGCAGAGAAAGAGACGGCATCCTGGCATATGACAGCTGAACAGACTTTCAGGATCCTCTTCTGAGCCTCCCCAAGAAGAAGCAAACTTGTTCAGAAGCAAATTCAACTCGGAGGCCTAGCGCTTGAGCCAGGCCTTCTGAAATGTGTGGCCAGTCAGGTATCTGACTCGCAGCTCTGGAGTGACTCTGATCTCAGAAAGTCTAGGAAACAGTTTTCTATCGGGTGTTTTCAGGCCGGGTCTCATAGATGAGAGAGCTAGCTAGGGCTTGGGGGTTAAGTGACTTGTCCAAAAGGCCAGGCAAGGGCAGTGATAGATAGCATAATGGTTATACAAAGAGACTGTCTTGCCTGAGTCTCTAAAGTCCCAGGTTCAATCCCCTGCACCTCCATTAGCCAGACCTGAACAGTGTTCTGGTAAAAATAAAATAAAATAAATAAAATAAAATAAAATAAAATAGACAGACAAATAGTATATGGCAGATCTGGAGTTTAAATGATGAGATATGACACCATCCTGACCTTCCTGGACAGACGACCTCATCAATGTGTCCTGGAGCCCCACCTCCCCAGAGCCCTGCCCACTAGGGAAAGACAGAGACAGGCTGGGGGTGTGGATCCACCTGCCAACACCCATGTCCAGCAGAGAAGCAATTACAGAAGCCAGAACTCCCACCTTCTGCTCCCCACAAAGAATTTTGGTAAATACTTCCAGAGGGGAAGACCTGCTAGGGGGCAGATGACCAGAGGGCTCTGAACTCCAACTCCATCAGGACCCAGAGAAAGAAGAGCAAAAAGGGAGGGACATTTGGATGTAGTGATAAGTGTAGGTGACTTGGAAAGGAAGAGAAGATGGGGACCACAGGGAAAAAAATGGTAAATATATAAAACATAGATAGTTGCAGAAACCATAATAAACCCCTATCTGCAACCTTAGGAGAACTGATGTAGCTTCCAATGGAGGGACTGGGGTACCCCTGTTATATTGTAATTATGTAATTCAATATGAAATCAGTAATAAAATATAAAACAATAACTTGAATGATAAGACACCTTGTCACTATGTTATTTTGAGCTTAAAAAGCTCTAATTGTGTTTATTGTTTGTTCTTCTGGGTACCTCCTAGCATTTGGTCTCTCAAAGGGGTTCTGTTGCTGGTGAGATAGGTATGGAAATCCATATTTCATCTTATCTAGATAAATAAGAAGAATCAAAGACCCAGAAGCATCACTTGATGGTTCCAGAGTCACACAGTAGGAATCCAGAATTTGATGGTCTGACATGAACCAGGCTGGTGGCTTCCCTATGAGACTGACTCTGAACTTGGCTCTGCCCTGGGCTGGCACAGGCATCAGCCTCTCCACCTGTGGAGTGAAGCCCCTCTCGTCCCTGATTTCCTCATGTTGAAGAACTCCATCTGCTGTGAAAGGGTTACGACCCCTGCTGAGAAATGGATTGGGTTCTCAGGAATGTTTAGCCAGAAGGGAAAGCAAAGGTCCTGGTTTATTGGGAGTAAATTTCTCATTTTGTGACACAGGGCTGCAAAGCCCTTGCTAGCTTGCCTGGTATCTGTTCTGATGAATGGCCAATGTGGTTTGGGGCTTCCTGAAGAATTGACATATTTTCTTCTAGAGGTGACACTATTTCAGGTGCTAGTGACTTATTTATTCTTCCCTGGGACTTGGTTCATCCATCACTTGGAGATGTTTTTGCAAGTAAAAGGCAAATGCATTTTTTAGAGCCTCAGCTCTAGCTCTATCCTGGTCTGGTCAGGAAAGGGCTTGGGGAACAGCCAGCTTATAGCTTCCAAAACCCACCATCTGGGAAGGGAATGTTCTTGTCTTCAGCTCCCACTGGGGAATGAACCTGTGACGAGTGTCTGTGAGTCCTGCTCCTAGAGTCTGTGGGTGCCTCTGCCTACCAGCTCTCTGAGGGGAAGAAGACAGGTTTTATAAGGTTCACTATCTTCGCTTAGGTAATCCAGAGTTGATTCATCTATTCAAGTGTCCAAGCCTCCGTGTTTTTTTTTTTTTCAGGGTTCCCATCAAAATTATTTTTCCCTCTTGTGAAGTCAGTTTTTCCTCACTTGGCTGAAATGGCTTCACACACCATATGTTTGAGAGAGGCCTTCATTCAGTAGGATACTTTCTGCATGATGTATCTCTTGACAAATGCTCTCTCTTGGAAAAGCTGAGTTTAGATGGGGCTTGATTCCTCTTATGGTTTCTGTGTCCTTGCAGGCCTACTAAAGGCCTATAAGTGTCTCCTCTCATTACTTAGCAGGGAGATCAAAGGCAACGTCTGCTTGCAGTTTTCAAAGTCGTGATATCCCTGATATATTTCAGCAAAAAGTTCCACACTGAGCAGATCTGACTAAAGAAATCTAACATTTGCAACAAGAGGCACACTGCAATCTACAGATGGTAGTTAGTGCCTGGGAAAATGGATTTGTAGGTAGAATGAGGATGGAGGAACAGGGAAATTGGAACTGAAGCAATTGTAGTGAAGATCGACTTTTATTTTATCCTGTTAGAATTCTTGTTTTTCTTTGTGTTTTCTTTTGGCTAGGCCGAAAAAAAAAATAAATCGACAGAAGACAGGTCAGCAGGAGAAAAACAGCAATTTATTTGATATAGGTTTTACTTGACATGGGAGCCTTAAAGTAAATGGTGGTACCCACTTGCTTTTGTATCAGGCTGAACGCAAGCGTTTGTGGTAGAGTGACTAAACTGTGGGCAAGTGAAAGGGAGGTGACAATGGTTTCTAGCAGGGCCTGAAAGATAGTTCACCTGCACGGTGCACCTGCATTGACATGGACGTGACCCAGGTTTGAGCCCTGTCCCTCTGCACTGGAGGGGACACTGTGGTGCAGTGCTCCTCCTCCCCACCTCCTCTCATCTCTGTCTCTAGCTGTGTTGACGTCACTGTCTCTCCTTTTTAAATTTAAAAAAAATTTATCTTTATTTATTTATTTAGTGGATAGAGCCAGCCAGAAATTGAATGGGAGTGGGGGAAGAATAGAGAAAGAGAGAGAGAAAGACACCTGCAGCCCTGCTTCACCACTTGCAAAGCTTTCCCCCTTACAGGTGGGGATGGGGGGCTTGAACCTGGGTCCTTGTGCATTGTGACATGTGCACTCAGCCAGGTACCCCACTGCTTGGCCCTATCTCTCTCTCTCTCTCTCTCTCTTTTTCTTTCTTTCTTTTTAGTCTCTCTCTTTCTGTCTGCAAAAGCAGACCTGGAACAGAATTATGGTTTATGTAAGACTTACTAAACTCCAGATCTCTCTGGATGGGTATGTTGGGTTCCTTAGGACCTATCCTCCCCAGGAGAGGAATTTCAGGGTCACAGGGCAGGTCCACTTCCAGCCTTCTAAGAGTTCTCTCTGGACCCCCTTTGGTATCATGCTTCAGCTCTCTCTCGGGGTCTACACGCCTCTATAGCATGGGAGGGAACGCAGCACCCCTTCACCTGCACCCTGCTCCCTGCTCCCTGCTCCCTGCTCCCTGCACCCTGCACCCTGCACCCTACAGAAAGCTGGGAGAACTTTGTTAGGAAGTGAACCCCCTGGGATGGAATTAGAGAATGCTATGAAAGGAAAGGTCTCACCCGAGTGATGAAGATGAAGGGTTGTCATTCCACACGTGAAGTCTCTGGACACAGTCTGAGCTGAAGCATGTTGAGGTGGCAATCGTTGCGTTGATTAGGTTGTGATCGGCAGATGCAATATTATTTGATATGGATTGGGAGAGGCATGCGGGAAAGTGGGCCCTATCCAAGGGTTCCAGGACTGGGGGAAGTAGGGGCTCTATAGTGGAGATGTGAGGTTCCTGCTGTCTTAGGGTTCAAAAAGACAATCGATAGTTAATGTTATCATCACATTATTTGGTAATTGGGTTAACTTCTAACAAAGTCCCCAAACCTAGATATACACCAGGTTCTGTGAAAGAGAGCATATGTTCACACAGAAATTGAGAGGAGGGGGAGAGAGAGACCTGCAGACCTGCTTCACAGCCAGTGAAGTGTCCCTCTGCAGGTAGGAAGCCAGGGACTCAAACTGGGATCCTTCCGCCCGTCCTTGTGCTCAGGACTGTGCGCTTAAGCGGCTGCATCCCTGCCGGACCCCCATCTGCCACTGAATCTCTATGAACAAGTTCATCCTCCTCTCCTTCCTCTTCCCCTCGTCCCCCTCCTCCTTCCTTTTGATTCCATCCTCACTTTACTGAGGTAATGTTGATTTATAGGATTTTTGTTGTCACAAGGAACACATTCCCACATTTCTTCAGAAGAGGTGTCAGTACATTTCACCCTCAACCAAACCATCACCTGATTTGACCAGGGACTTCATTCTCCCACCTCCTCTCCATGTTCCTCTCACCCCCTTGCGAGTTCCGGAATCTACTGTGATAGACTGCAGTCCGTCGAGCACTGTGAGCAAGTTCTTTGCTCTCTGCTTGGTGGTTTCATCTGAAAATAGAAGCGACTTTATGGAGTTGTTAGAATTAAGTGAGTTTAAAAAATCATATCAAACACTCATCCCTGTGTCTGTGCTCAGTACATGTTAGCTGACATGATTTACCTCATTTCTTTGGGGGGGGGTGGTCTTGAGAATGGCTTCCCTGACTTAGCATGGGAGGACCTGGCCAGTGACGTTTGGACTTATCCTTGCCTGTGATTTCTACTTGAGCTGCGACCATTTCCAAGAAAGGTATATGCTGGGTGAACTATTCTTTTTTTTTTTTTAATATTTATTTATTTATTCCCTATTGTTGCCCTTGCTGGTTTTTTTTTGTTGTTGTTGTTGTAGTCATTGTGTCGTCATTGTTAGATAGGACAGAGAGAAATGGAGAGAGGAGGGGAAGACAGAGAGGGGGAGAGAAAGACAGACACCTGCAGACCTGCTTCACCGCCTGTGAAGCGACTCCCCTGCAGGTGGGGAGCTGGGGCCTAGAACCGGGATCCTTATGCCGGTCCTTGTGCTTTGTGCCACCTGCGCTTAACCCGCTGCGCTACCACCCGACTCCCTGGGTAAACTGTTCCATTTCGTCACGAGACATTGGGTTTACTTTCCTCAAAGCAAGAATGCTGGAAGGCAGATGAATCACTCAGATGTTCTCAGTCCCCTGCCCATCTCATCCTGTCATTTCAGAATGGAACTCCCTTCTGAATGAGAGAGAAAATAGAACAACACGTTCAGGGGGAGGGGCAGGCAGTGGCTCACATGGTTAAGCGCTCACATTACAGTGAGCAGGGACCCGGGTTCAAGCCCCTCGTCCCCACCTGCAGGGGGAAAGCTTCATGAGTGGTGAAGCAGGGCTGCAGGTGTCTCTCTGTCCCTTCCCCCTCTCTCTATTGCCCTCTCCCCTGTTAATTTCTCCCTGTCTCTATCCAATAATAAATAAATAAAATGATAAAATAAAAAGAACAGTACAATCATCACTGCTTTAGAGAGAAGACTTGAAGGGGTATTATCAAAGCTTTGCCTCATTTCAGCCTCCCACCCCCCCTTCCCTAAGGTAGAACATGTGTGTTGCTGTGTTCTTTCTCCTCAAAAGAAGGAGGAGTGACTCTGGGATAAATAAACAAATGGGAAGAGTAAATTAAATCCAGCAGTGTTTGAAGCCAAGTCCTGGCCCAATGCTGTCTTTCTAATCTACACCCACCCCGGGGTCTTTCATCCCTGGCCTGTGTGGTCCTTGAGCAGAAAGAAATACACACTCTTGGGGCCATGTGGTGAGGTGTAGTCAACATGTCATGGGCTGCAGGCAGAGGGCTCCGGTTAGACCCTCAAGGGCTGGCCTCTGGATTAGTGTAGCTGTCTGGTAAAAGACCATTTTCATGAGCGGCGATCAGTGAAAACATAGCATTTTCATTTATAGAAACAGTGAAGCCATCTACTATTTAAAGGTCCCCTCCTCCTCCTCACCCTCCTCCTGCTCTTCTTCCTCACCCCAGGGCTGAATCTTCCAGCTAACTCCCTCAGCCAGCTGTGTCTTTGTCAAAGTTCCAACCTCTTCCCTCAGAAACATAAATCTCTCCGTCTGGAGTTGAGGACGTTGGCCTCAGCCACACAAATAGCTTCAGTCAGAGTGGCCAGCTGAGGAGGAACTAGGTGTACCCTTATCAAGAGGAGAGCAAATAGATGAGGAAGCTCTCTTTCAGAATCCCAACTCACTCCTCCCCACCTATTCCCACACAGCTCCAGCTGAGTCAGCCGCTGACAACTGAGAGGGTAGAGTGGTGAGAGAAAGAACAGAAAATGCGGCAACAGAGACAGGAGCACAGGAATCTAGAGGAAAAGGAAGGGCCTAGAAGCAAGCAAGCAAAACAAAATGACACATATGGCAAAACCTCAATTAGACAGCCAGCTTGGGGGGGGCATTTTGGTTAGTGGAAGTTTCTAGTTAACTGTGAACAGATCCAACATCTTTTTAATGTAAACCCTTCATTTAGAAAAAGCTTTCAGATAATGTTACTTTGCTTTATTCATTTATTTTTATAAAAAGGAAACACTGAAAAAACCATAGGATAAGAGGGGTACAACTCCACACAGTTCGCACCACCAGAACTCCGTATCCCATCCCCTCCCCTGATAGCTTTCCTATTCTTGATCCCTCTGGGAGCATGGACCCAGGGTCATTGTGGGATGCAGAAGGTGGAAGGTCTGGCTTCTGTAATTGCTTCCCTGCTGAACATGGGCATTGATGGGTTGATCTATACTCCCAGCCTGCCTCTCTCTTTCCCTAGTGGGGCAGGGCTCTGGGGAATTGGGGCTCCAGGACACATTGGTGGGGTTGTCTGTCCAGGGAAGTCTAGTTGGCATCATGCTGGTATTTGGGACCTTGTGTCTGAAAAGAGAGTTAAAATATAAAGCAGAACAAATTGTTGACTAATCATGAACCTAAAGACTGGAATAGTGCAGATGAAGAGTTGGGGGGCGGGGCTCTGTTTTGTAGGTAGCTAATAGGCATATTTTAGTTATATTCCAAAAGGGCTTGTGACTAACTAGTTTTTTTTTTTTTTCCTGAGCCTGAAATCTGATATGCAAGTGGATCCAAGTTACTGTCTGGGGAGACGATGTCATGGCTGAAAAAAGGGCCAGAAAGCTGGATCAGGGAAGAGAGTGGCTCCCTAATGTGGGAAAGGTGTCTAAATATTGTTGACTGTAAACCCCATCGATTTGATGTGATCTGGGGCCCATATTCAGCTTAGGAGCCTGTGTGACCTCTGCATCCCTGTAGGTCTGAGCTCACACTCTGTGGTAGGACGGGGGACATGGGAATATTACCGTTTTCTCAAAGGGCACTTGGGCTGGACTTGAACAACAACTCCACACAGAGGGGTCTGTGGAAGGACCTGAGGCAGCACCGAGAGTGATACGCTTTGCACCCCTCCCCTTTTATCCTGCAAGCCAGCCGTCTGATGTGGATTTGCTCTCCGTGGTCCTGTGTGTTTCAGTCGTGCTTGGCTGAGCATTTGTGTCCACGTTACGCCGCCAGAAATCACGTGTGCTCTGTTTCTTCAAATCCCAATTTTAATGTTGCCTTCTCTGCGAAATCTTTTTTTTTTTTAATTTCTTTATTGGGGGATTAATGTTTTACAGTTGGCAGTAAATATAATAGCTTGTACATGCATAACATTTCTCAGTTTTCCACATAACAGTACAACCCCCACTAAGTCCCCTGTCATCCTTTTCCAGGACCTGGACTCTTCCCCCTTCCCACCCACACCAGAGTCTTTGACTTTGGTGCAATGCGCTCCCCTGTGAAATCTTTCTAATTGCTCTTTTCCTCTCTCTCCTTAGTGTCTCATGGCTTCAGTTCATCCTGACCCCTCATCTGATGTCTCTCTCTTTTTTGGATAGAGGCAGAGATAAATTGAGAAGGGAGGGAGAGAGAGAGAAAGAAACCGACAGAGAGAAATGTACAGGACTACTTCACCACTCATGAAGCTTTTCCCCTGCAGGTGGGGACCAGGGTCTTGAACCCAGATCCTTGCATACTGTGATGTGTGTGGTTAACCAGGTGTGTCACCTCCTGACCTCCTCTATCTGGTGTCATCTGACAGGTTATTTTGAGGGAGGGATGTTGGGGAATGCTCAAAATCTTTTTCCACATAAACAAAGGGCAGTAGCATTCCCAGACCTCCCCACCCCTGTAACCAGTGAAAAACAAAAAAACAGGAACAACCACCCCTCTCTGCTGAGCAGTCTGTGTTCAAATAATTCATCACCCTGGGACATAGTATGCAAGTGCTTGAGGCAGAGCTTCACCTAAGACTCAGCTTGTTAAAGAAACAAAACTCCAGAGGCCAGGTGGTGGCATACAGGTCACTGCACATAGGTGTAATCCCCCAGGTCCCACCTGGAGGGAGGAAGGAAGCTTCTTGAGGGGCAGAGAAGTACTGTAACTGTCTCCTTTCTCTCTGCCTCTCTCCCTCTCTCCCCTATCTCTCACCTCTATAAAAAAAAGGAAGGGGAAAGAATGAAAGAAAGAAAGAAAGAAAGAAAGAGAGGAAGAAAGAGAAAGAAAGAAAGAAAGAAAGAAGGAGTAATCACAAGGAATGGTAGAGCCATGCAGGCACCAAGTCCTAGCAACAACCCTGGTGGCAAAAGTAAATGAACAAATAAGAAAGAAAAACTGCTTTCAGTTATCACCCTGTAATAGTAATAAACTCCAGTTTTAGCTCCTTTTTTTTTAAAAAAAGAGAAAGTTCTTTTTTAATATTTATTTATTTTATTTTTTAAAATTTTTTATTTATAAAATGGAAATATTGACAAGACCATAGGATAAAAGGGGTACATCTCCACACAATTCCCACCACCAGAACTCCGTATCCCATCCCCTCCCCTGACAGCTTTCCTATTCTTGATCCCTCTGGGAGCATGGACCCAGGGTCATTGTGGGATGCAGAAGGTGGAAGGTCTGGCTTCTGTAGTTGTTTCCCCACTGGATATGGGGGTTGGCAGGTCGATCCATACTCCCAGCCTGTCTCTCTCTTTTCCTAGTGGAGCAGGGCTCTGGGGAGGTGGGGCTCCAGGACACATTGGTGGGGTCATCTGCCCAGGGAAGTCCAGCTGGCATCATGCTAACATCTGGAACCTGGTGGCTGAAAAAGATTTAAGATAGAAAGCAGAAGAAATTGTTGACTAATCATGAAACTAAAGGCAAAAATATTGTGGATGAAGATTTGGACATCTACATTTTAGAAAAAGCTAGTAGGTCTATTTTAGGTCTATTCCAAGGGGCCCACGGTTTGACTAATTTTTGCCTTTGCCTGACATCTAATATGCAGGTGGACTCAGGTTATTGTTTGGGGAGATGGTGTCACAGTTGGAAAAAGGACTAGAAAGCTGGATCAGGGAAGAGAGTAGCTCCCAAATATGGCAAAAGTATATAAATATTGTTAACTGTAAACCCCATTGAATTCATCTGGGGCCCATATTCAGCACAGTAGCCTGTGTAACCTCTGCATCCCTGTGGGTCTTAGTTATCATTGGATAGAGACAAAGAGAAATTGAGAGGGGAGAGGGAGATAGAGAGGGAGAGAGATATCTGTAGCCCTGTTTCACCACTTGTGAAGCTTTCCCCTTCAGGTGGGGACCAAGGACTGGATCCCATGTCCTCATGCACTGTAAAGTGTACTCTTAACCAAGTGTGCCATTACCTGGCTCCTCAAATTTTAACTCCTAAAAGGAAGGCAAAAAAATCCTGTTTTACTTTTATATCCCCAGCTCATGGCCCAGAAACAAGGGAGGGAAAGAACAGAGAGGAAAAGGAAATTCTATAAACAAGTCAGAGTGGAGGGAGAGAACCCATTTATAGGCTTAGTGATTTAATCTTAATTTAGAGACTTATCCTCTGTTCCCCTCTGATCTAAAAAACAACGTGTCTCACACCATGTTTCTAGAATCCTGAAAACACTCAGAAAGACGACATCTCTCTTTTGCATAAATCAATCCATTCCATAATGTATCTATCATTCTAGAAGATAGGAGTGGGGTAGAGTTTGAAGGGGCAGAATCCACCGTCAGTTTCAAGAGCCATAAATAGTGTCGTCAGATATATGGGAGTGGAATCTAAGAATAAGTTGGAAGCCGGTCAAGAGATAGATGGCAAGCAGGGCTGACATCTGGGGGTTAGCTCCATCTGGCCAGCATTTGCAGGTACCCCACCTTCTTCCCTCCCCAGGCATCCTCCCAGGGCTTGGCCTCCAGCGGGGTCCTGGCAGCTTCTCAACAGCCTGGTCATGACATCATGTCTCCATTTAGCCAGGAGACTGGGGGCCCTCCCGGCAGCCTCTGAGTCTGCCTGTGTGTTACCAGAAAACCAACCAGCAGCCCTCTTATCCTATGAATCTTCTAGGCAGGAGACTATGAGCTTGTAACACTGCGTCCTTCAGGATCTTCCAGGTAGAGAGCATGTACACATTGCCCACTGCATTTCTGAGCATGAACGGAGGGTGGAGAGAGCTTTGTTCACAGGACAGGACAGAAGCACACAGACCATTATCTAACCAGGCACCAAACCCTTTGGACTCAGAGGGGAGGGCCTGTTCTTATTTCTCCTGTGTTCTCAGTATCTAGCACAGAATCTGACAGAAGTTTTGGTCTTCAACTGGTGCTCCCTGAATATATACATAATCATTCTATGTTCAGAACTCAGTTCTGAGTGGGTCAAGTCCTGTCCATTCTCCACTGGCTTCTTCACAGGGACAGGTTCATCCCAGAGCCCTGTGCCTGGTGTGTACCTGTTGCCCAGCCAGCACTGCCTCAGCAGGAGGGCAGCCTGCCTTCACACCAGCAGGTCAGAATATGCAGGGCTCTACTGGGGTCTGATTTATGCTTTACATTGGTTTGGTCTAGCCCTCCCCCTGCCAGGAAAATTGGATTAGTCCTGCTAGTTTCCTGCTAGTTTCGCGGACCCGCTTGCCCCTGCCCCAAGGAACCCCGACAGAGTTCGAGAGTGACAGAGTTCGTGACAGAGTTCGAGAGTTCTGGGCGCCGCCACGGGGGAAGGAGGCAGCAGAGTTCTGTTTGGTGATTAGTTTGGTTTAGTTTATGAATCGTTGTTCTTGAATAAAGAAATACAGCTTCTCTGCCCAGCTGTGTGTCCTCGAGTCTTTGTTACCTGCCCGTGAAGCTAGCCTGGCCAGCTGGAGCCTCCGAAATTAAACAACAATGCTCTATCTTACGGGACCTGGTCTATATCTAGGTTTTGGGACTTTGTTAGGAAGTGAACCTCCTGGAATGGAATTAGAGAATCCTATAAGATAGAGCATATGTTCACATGTATCCATAAATTAGGGCAAAATATATACCTGAAAGCAAAAGTGTACACTAGTCTGCAGTGAGTCAGTAGGAAGTTCCTAATGAAATAGTGTCCACGAACCTGAATGTATTGCACCAAAGTAGAAGACTCTGGGGTGGGTGGGTGGGTGGGTGGGGAGAATACAGGTACAAAAAGGATGACAGAGGACCTAGTGGGGGGTTGTATTGTTATATGGAAAACTGGGAAATGTTATACATGTACAAACTATTGTATTTACTGTTGAATGTAAAACATTAATTCCCCAACAAAGAAATTAAAAAAGAAAAGAAATAGTGTCTACTTAGACTTAGATACCTTCCTCACCTACTTCCTATTACACTTCCCTCAGTCACTCCAAAGCTAACCTTAGCAAAGCAAGGGCTGTAAAAGCTGAATAAGGGCAAGAGACTGGCATACTTAAAAATTTATTTATTTATTTATTTTCCCTTTTGTTGTCCTTGCTTATTGTTGTTGTTATTATTATTGTTCTTGTTGATGTTGTTGGATAGAACAGAGAGAAATGGAGAGAGGAGGGGAAGACAGAGAGGGGGAGATAAAGACAGACACCTGCAGACCTGCTTCACCACCTGTGAAGCAACTTCCCTGCAGGTGGGGAGCCGGGGGTTCAAACCGGGATCCTTACACCAGTCTGCACTTTGTACCATGTGCGCTTAACCCGCTGAGCTATCACCCAACTCCCAAGACTGGCATATTTTAACGATGACTCTTTAGTCACTATCAGGCCATCCCATCAGCTGGGGTCCTAGTCGGGGAGTCCTGAGATTCCCAAACAGACACGATGGGCCTAGACCTCAAATAAATCCCTCTCTCCATTGTTACCTGTCATTTCTATCAGGAATAACAAAATAGACCCCTTTGTGAGCCCCACATAGGACCTTGTCCTCAACTTGGATCAACAACAGTAGAGAATGTTCCATTCTCCAAAGAGAGGCTGGACAACAAACTCTATGCTACACCTGAGGAAGATGGGTCCTGATATTGAGGCAGCTTGAAATGTTCCTGCTCATGACCTCAGAATGTGAGCTCAGATCTACAGGGATGCAGAGGTCACATAGGCTCCTAAGCTGAATATGGGCCCCAGATCACATCAAATCAGTGGGGTTTACAGTCAGCAATATTTATATACCTTTCCCATATTTGGAAGCTACTCTCTTTCCAGATCCAGCTTTCTAATCCTTTTTCCAGCCATGACATCATCAGACAATTATTTGGATCCACTTGCATATCAGATTTCAGGCTCAGGGAAAAAAAAAAAAAACTAGTATAGCCACAGGCCTTTTGGATTATAACTAAAATATGCCTACTAGCTATCTATAGAATGGAGAACCCCCCCCCCAACTCTTCATCTGCACTATTCCAGCCTTTAGGTTCATGATTAGCCAACAACTTGTTTGGCTTTATATGTTAACTCTCTTTTCAGCCACAAGGTTCCAGAAGCTAGCATGATGCTGTCCAGACTTCCCTGGACAGACAACCCCACCAATGTGTCCTGGAGCTCCGTTTCCCCAGAGCCCTTCCCCACTAGGGAAAGAGAGAGGCAGGCTGGGAGTATGGATCCACCTGTCAACGCCCATGTTCAGCGGGGAAGCAATGACAGAAGCCAGACCTTCCACCTTCTGCATCCCACAATGACCCTGGGTCCATACACCCAGAGGGATAAAGAATAGGAAAGCTGTCAGGGGAGGGGATGGGATACGGAGTTATGGTGGTGGGAATTGTGTGGAGTTGTACCCCTCTTATCCTATGGTTTTTGTCAGTGTTTCATATATATAAAAGATACTGTGAGGATATTTAGCAAGCAAGAGTGAGGAAATGTTAATTGCATACTCACCCATTCCTCATTAACTTCACCTCTCCTTGCTGTTTCCTCTATCCTCTTGCCCACATCCAAAACACAAATTTGGGGGCCCAGGTGGGGGCACACTCAGTTAAGCACATATCCACCCTGCACAAGGATCTGGGTTCGAGGCCCGGCTCCCCACCTGCAGGGTAGACGCTTCATGAGCTATGAAGCAGGTCTGCAGGTGGCTATCTTTCTCTCTCCCTCTCTAGTTCCCTTTCCCTCTCAAATTTTCTCTATTCTGTCAAATAGAGATAAAATTGAAGAGAAAAAAAAAGGAAAAAATGGCCGCCAGGAGCAGAGGGTTCATAGTGTCAGCTCTGAGCCCCAGCGATAACCATGGCGACAATAAAAACAAGCAAACAAAGCATAAATCTAAATCAGGACCTTGGCTCTGCTATGAGACCAGTGGTCATTTCAGCTCTTCTCTTACGATAGTCAAGTCTTAACTTCAGTTATCTAGAGCAGAGCCTGGTGAGACTGGAATTGGGAGTCTCTAGTAACTTTTGACACTATCGCTTAAAGGGATCAAGGAGAAATCAAAAAGTAAAGAACCTCTTTTCCTTTAATTATACTATTTTAATTTATTAATAGTGATTTACAAAATTACAAGATAACAGGGGTACAACTCTGTACTGTTCCCACCACCAGAGTTCTGTGTCCTCCATTGGAGGCTACAGCAGTTCTCTTAAGGTTATAGATATGGGTTAATTTGTATATATTTGCCCCGCCTTTTTTCCTATGGTTCATCTTCTCTTCCATTCCAAGTAACACCTACACTTATCCTACATCCAAATATCCCTCCCTTTTTCCTCTTGTCTCTCTGAGTCCTGATGGAGCTGGAGTTCAGAGCCCTCTGGTCATCTTCCCTTAACATCTCTCCTCTTCTGGGAGTATGGACCAAAACTGTTTTTTTTGGGGGGTGTGTGTGTGCAGAAGGTGGGAGGTCTGGCTTCTGTATTTGCTTCTCTGCTGGACATGGGCATTGGCAGGTCAATTCATATCCCCCAGCCTGTTTCTGTCTTTCCCTAGTGGGCCAGGGCTCTGGAGATGTGAGACTTCAGGACACACTGGTGAGGTTTTCTGCCCAGGGAATTCAGGTTGGCATCATGGTAGCATCTGCAACTTGGTGGCTCAAAGGTGGCAAGATATAAAGCAGAACAAGATGATTAATAAACAGGAACCAAATGGTAGGAATAGAATAGATGACAATAGGGATCTTAGGGTGGAAAGAAGTCTATTTTAGGTATAAGAACCTCTTTTCTAAACTCGTTCTTCCTTCCTTGTCGCACCTCCCCCATCCCTACCCCCCACCCCCATCAAGCCTCCCTTTAAATTTCCTCTTTGGCTGAATTCCTTTGCAATGTATCATAACACTTCTTTCTAGCAAATGTTTTCTTTTAGAATACAGTTCACTGTCATACTCTGTCCTCATGGATTCGGTAATTCACTAATTAGTTATAGATTCAGTAATTTATTGTTGATAATTCATTAGGAGTTGAATAATTGGTAGTACATTATACTACTGCATAGAAGAGAAAAACTAGTACCAAAAGGGACAGCATACATAGCTTCTTTCTCTTTTTGAAATATATTCTGATTGGAAATGGGGACCCAGTGAAAGGAAGGCATCTGGTGAATACAGCATAATGGTTATGCAAAAAGACTTTCGTGCCTGAGACTCCAAAAACTGAAGGTTCAGATCCCTGTACCACCAGAAGCCAGAGTTGAGTAGTGTTCTGGTAAAAACAAAAAACTTCAATCATTAGAAAACTGGATTAAAACATGAACTGGAAGAAGGACACCCCAGTCCTGAAGGGGGTAACTCAAATACTCAAATTATCTTTTTTTTCTTCTAATGAATAATTTCCATTTATTTTAACCAACAGGAGACATTTCACAAAGAAACCAGCAATATAGAGGACTAGAATGAAAAATGTGCTCACATTTAAAAAATTCTTTTATTAATGATTTAATAATAATTTACAACATTATAATTCCATACAGTTCCCACCATCAGAGTTCTGTGTCCCATCCCCTCCATTGGAAGTTTTCCTATTCTTTATCCCTCTGGCAGTATGGACCCAGGGTTATTATGGGGAGCAGAAGGTGGAAGGTCTGGCTTCTGTAATTGCCTC
This sequence comes from Erinaceus europaeus, assembly GCF_950295315.1. Classification (NCBI taxonomy): domain Eukaryota; kingdom Metazoa; phylum Chordata; class Mammalia; order Eulipotyphla; family Erinaceidae; genus Erinaceus; species Erinaceus europaeus. Next base: position 5,559,178 of record NC_080172.1, read on the forward strand.
TCTGCTGGATATGGACTTTGGCAGGTCAATTTGTACCCCCAGCCTGTTTTTGTTTTTTTTTTAATGGAAAAAAGATGGCCTCCAATAGCCCAATAGCAGTAAAAACAAAGGGAACATACAGGGTAAAACACACACACACACACACACACACACACACACACACACACATATATATATATTTTTTTGCTGGGGTTTGGTGCTGGCACTATGAACCCTCAAATCCTGGTGGCTTTTTTTTCTTTCTACTTTATTATTAATTGACAGGACAGAGAGAAATTGAGAAGGGGAAGGGAGAGATAGAGAGGAGAGAGAAAAAGAGACACCTGCAGACCTGCTTCACCACTTGCAAAGTTTTCCCCCTGCAGGTGGGGACCAGGGGCTTGAACCTGGATCCTTGCACATTCTAGCATGTGGGCTCCACCAGGTGCGCCACCACCTGGCCCCAGCCTGTTCTTTTTATGGCAAGTTCAAGGGTGACATTCATGGTAAACTGGAGTAAGAAGAAGAAACCCACTTTAAAGATGCGACAAGTCTGCGTGTCTGAGTAAGTGCGTGCATGAGTTGACCATGTTGCTGAAACCTTTGTCCTGGGGGATGTCTAACAGTTTTACAGCAGTTAGCATACTGGCTTGCTTGGGCAGCTCTTTAGACTGAGGCAAGGAGAATCCTGAAGCTGCCTCCAGGGGTCATCTGCTGATGCTGCAGTGGTCAGTTACTGATGCCAGAGGCAGCTGAGAAAAGGCATGGGGAGCAAGTGTTTGGAGACTTACCGTCCCCTTCTGGGGCTCACGTGGGGTGGCTCCAGCCAGGAGGCAAGTCACCAATTCTTTCTTGCTAGCTCAAGAGCTCAGCCATACAGAAAGGAGAGACTGGGGAGTATTCTGGTACAAACACTCGTTTATTTGAAGGTGGGTTTGGGTTAATATAGGAAGTTAAACAAAGAACATTTTTCACATACATCAGAATTCACAGGTTTCTTAAAGGTCAGCTTGCCTCTAAGGTAGGGGGCTGGTATGACAAGAGTTGATACATAAAGATCAAAACAATTAGTCTCCTGAAGCAGGCATTTAATTATCCCAAGGCATTTGAGAGAAGTATAGTGGTTAAACTAGTAAGGTGAGGTAGAGAAGGAAGAACAAGGCTTGATGTGAATTAAGGACATCAAAGAGCACCAGGAAATAAGATTTAGGGGCTTTTCACTGTCTGGTGTTAGGAGTGTGTGACAGGATGTGTTCTTCCTTTGTGATCAAAAGGTGAAGTGGATGTGTGAGTTTTTGTTGGGTAGTCTGCCAGCTCCCCCTGGCTTCTGCTTAACCTAGCACCGGTGTGCCTGTATAGGGATTGGTTTGATCCCACTCAAAGCTGTGGTCTATTTACATAAATCACTTTTATATTTACATAAAGCACCACCCTCCCTCCAGGGCATTGGTGGTTCAGTGGTAGAATTCTCGCCTGCTCCACCTCCTCTCCTTGTCACACCCTGATTTTCACCAGTCACTTTTCTCTCCACCCTCTCTATGTCACATCCTGTTCACACGCTACTTGGGAAGTATATATAAAGACAACATTGTTCGTTTTAGTTTTAGTTTAGCTTAGCTCGGCTTAGATTGTGCTGCGTTCTGCATGAATAAAGAGACACTGCCTACAGCTCAACCATGAGTCCCGGGTTGTCTGTCTCCCGTCAATGAAGCTCAGCCCAACAAACTCTGAGTGAGTGAATCCTAAAGCAGGCAACCACTTGGCTGACAGCAGGGGGAACTAAGTGTGAGAGCATTGTAGGCTTTCTGTGAGCTTGAGAGACTAACAAGGAGAAACTGAGTCTGGGAGACTTTTCTCTCTTGGCTCATCTCTATAAGGAGAGAGGTTAACAAGTGGGGTGTCTTTCCAGACCACCATCCAAGGATGGGGGGAGCTTCCCTAAGCTCTACCAAGCTTTCACATAGTCCCACAGTCCCCAAAGCTCCAACGAGGGTTTGCTTGTTTATCTCCTCACAACACAGCAGCTGAGTAACCTTCTCTGTCAGATGCTCTCTTCCTGTGTGTGCTCTGTGCACTGCTGACTGCTTTGTCTCCAGGACTTCAGGTGGGCTGGAAAAGTGGCCTCTCTCAGAGCCAGTGTTTCAGTGACAGGGCTGACATCACGATGATTTCAAGTGATTTGGCCCCAAGATGACACCTACTCCCCAAACGCTATCCATGAAAACACAGTCACTCGGAGTGAGTCACATTCTTCCCTGTGGATGTGGTTTGCAGATGTTGCGATGGAACCTCTCCAGGGTTGCCTTCTGAATGGAACATCCAGAAAATTGCAGACAGCCCAAGAACAGTCTTCCTACCCTCCCCACCCTCCAAACAAAGCTTCTTGTAGACAACAAGGATTTTCTTGCCGATCAGATGGCTGCAAACAAGAATCCCAAAGGAACTGGAAAGAGTCTAGCTGAGAGAATGAGTGTGGAAAATTTTCTTTTACAGAAAGATTGGAATTCACAGTGCAATGAGTTTGATGAAAGGAGTAAAAAAAAAAAAAAAAAATCCCCTCTCAGGTTATATTCACAAAAACTGGCTTACTTCATTCTCATAGCACATGGGTATGGGCTGTGGAGACATTATCCTTTGTTTTTCTTTCTTTACTTCTCTCTCTCTCTCTCTCTCTCTCTCTCTCTTACCAGAGCATTGCTCAGCTCTGGCTTATGGTGGTAGTTGTAGGGGGTGGGGAGATTGAACCTGGGACTCTGAAGCCTCAGGCATGAGAGTCTCTGAATGATTATGCTATCAGAGTGTCAGTGACTTGCTTCTCAGGACAGGTGACTTGAATGAATGAAGCAGCAGAGAGGCTTCTGGTCACCTCTGGACAATGCTCTCTCTCATTTTGCCGTTACAAACTGGAGTTTGACTACCTAAGTAGCAGTCCATATATATTTTTCTCTCTCTCTTCGGAAACAAATACATCTTGAAAACTGGGAAGATGAAAAATGTGTCAAATGTGAAATGATAACTTGTTATACTTCATAGCACAGAGACATTTTTATTTTATTTCTTTATTGTGGATAGAGACAGAGAAACTGAAAGGGAATGGGAAGATAGAGAGAGATACCTAGAATACTACTGAAGTGTCCCCTCCACCCCCTGCCTGTGAAGCAGTGGGGTTGGGAGACTTGAACCAGGGTCCTTGTGCTCTGTAGTGTGTGTGCTTTACCAGATGCACCACTGCCCAGCCCCAGCACAAAGACTTTTTTTTAAAGTGAAAACACTGAGGACAGAGGGAAGCACAAAAGGAAATAGAAAAAGGCATTCCCCGAGGGCCACGCACATCCATCACTCATCACCACATGGAGTAACAGCCCCGGAGTGGAGTGCAGCTTCTTAGATACAAAAGTGTGGTTAGGGTTTCATGATGGAGAAGCAGGAGCATGAGTAGCACTTCTCCTGGGGTACTCCTCTAAGTGCTGTAGAGGATAAAATTTGGGTCAGATACCAGAGATTTCTTATCCCTGACCAGAACAAAATAAAACAAAGAAAAACAAAACTATAGTGAAATAAATTCTTTTGCTGTTGTTTAACTAAGCTATTGCCCCCACCTCCAGCTCTTTCTTTAAAATAGTGAAAACTGCATGTCAGGCTCAGGCAAAAACTAGTAGGGACATGGCCCTTTGGAATAGACCTACTAGCTTTTTCCAAATCTTCATCTGTAATATTCTTGCCTTTAGGTTCATGATTAGTCAACAATTTGCTGTGCTTTCTATCTTAAATCTTTTTCAGCCGCCAGGTTCCAGATGCTACCATGATGCCAACTGGACTTCCCAAGGTAGATGACCTCACCAATGTGTCCTGGAGCCACACCTCCCCAGAGTCCTGCCTACTAGGGAAAGAGAGAGACAGGCTGGGAGTATGGATCCACCTGTCAACGCCCATGTTCAGCGGGGAAGCAATTACAGAAGCCAGACCTTCCACCTTCTACAACCCACAATGACCTTGGATCCATACTCCCAGAGGGATAGAGAATAGGAAAGCTATCAGGAGAGGGGATGGGGTATGGAGTTCTGGTGGTGGGAATTGTGTGGAGTTGTACCCCTCTTATTCTATGGTCTTGTCAGTATTACCATTTTATAAATAAAAACTTAAAAAAATAAAAACCAGTGATTGTGGAGCACAGGGAAGATGGAATAAAAGAAAGCATAGTAGGGAGATGGCACCATGGTTCTGCAAAAAGCCTCTCATGCCTGAGGTCCTGAGGTCCCAGGTACAAGTCCCTGGACCACTACATAAGCCAGAGCTTAACATAAGCCAGAGCTCTGGTTCAAAGCAAAGCAAAACAAAACAGGAAAAGACAAGAGAAAGCCAGAGTCACCGCCCTCTAACAGTGGTTCACAGCCCTCAGTGTACCTCCAAGTCTTTAGGAAACTTTAAACTCCAGATGTCTGGGTCCCAGTTCATATCACTAAATCTGAACCACTCGGGGTGGGCCCCAGGTACCTGTAATTAAAATCTCTTAAGTGTTTCAAATTTAGCTGCCAAGCTCAAGAACCCAGGTTTAAAAGATTTGTGCTTAAAGATCGACTTAAGAAGAAAGTGGAACCCAAATAACTGTAATAAGATTGGTGGTGACCATGCAGTAACTTTGGGAAAAGAGACTGAGGATGAAAAGGAAGAACACCAGAGGACATAGCGTGGGACACGTGGCTGAAGATGGCCTCTCTGTGAATTGTGAGGGCAGAGTATAGGGAAGAAAGGGGGGGCCATTGCAGGAATGTTGAGAGTAGGAACTTCTTCCTCACCCCGCCCCCCCCTCCCCGCCTCAGTTATTTTTATTCCAATAGAAACATTTTGCAGACAGGAAGGACACTGAAGTCCCCTTTCTTTGGTGCTTGTCCATACTCAGCAGGAGCGTGGGATGAATTCTCACCTGAGGAACACACTTACTCTGTGTAGAAATCTTAGGTTACTCTCCTCTGAAGAATGAATGTGGGGGAGCTGGGATGGTGGCGCTCCAGTGCTCATAGTACAGAGTGCAAGGATCTGAGTTCAAGTCCACAGCTCCCCACCTGCAGGGGGGAAAATCTTTACAGGCAGTGAAGCAGGTCTGCAGGTGTCTCTCATTCTATCTCCCCCCCCACCCCACTCTCTTTTTCTCTCTGTCCTATCCAATAAAATAGAAAAAATGGCTGCTAGGAGCAGTGGATTCACAGTTGCCAGCACTGAGCCCCAGGGATAATACTGGAGGCAAAACAAAACAAAACAAAATGAATGAAAATGGTAGCCTAGGAAATGGCTTAAGTAGTGAAGTTTCAGCCTTTCATGTCTGAGTTTCCTGGCCGACTCTTGATGCCAGAGTTCTGTGCCTCTTGCTCCCTCTCTCTCTTTCTCTCTCCTTTCAGATATAGTTTTTTAAATATACAGAGAATACCCCTGATAAGTTATGTAAAACAAAAGAAGGGCTGTACCAAGTGGTCTCACTCACAGACAGGAAGAAAGAAACAAACCAAGGGGAAATACAGGGTGAATCACTTTCTACAGGTCTAAGAATGTTTTTTTTATTTGATTTTATTTTTTATTTACTATTCATTAGATGGAGACAGAGTGATGTCTGTCAATATCATGTCATTTGATGCTGCTGCTGTTCTCCCCATGCTTTGTTCAAGATTCCACTGAAGATGCTTTTTTTTTTAACCTCCAGAGTTATCGCTGGGGCTTAGTGCCTGCACTATGAACCCACTGCTTCTGGAGACCATTTTTTCCATTTTATTGGATAAGACAGAGGTAAATTGAAAGGGGAAGGGGAGATAGAAAGGAAGAGAGACAGAGAGACACCTGCAGCTCTGCTTCACCACTTGTGAAGCTTCCCCCCTGCAGATGGGGAACCAGAGACTTGAACCCAGACCCTTTCATGTGTTCTTGCGCTTAGTACTATGTGTGCTTAAGCAAGTGAACACTACTTGGCCCCCAAGGCTACTTTTTTTTACAATCATTTTTATTAATTTATTTATAAAATAAAAAATATCAACAAGACCACTGGATAAGAGGGGTACAATTCCATGCAGTTTCCACCACCAGAGTTCTGCATCCCCTCCCTTGAAAGCTTTCCTGTTCTTTATCCCTCTGGGAGTATGGACCCAGGATCATTATGGGTTGCAGAAGGTGGAATGATCTGGCTTCTGTAATTGCTTCTCTGCTGAACATGGGCGTTGGCAGGTCGATCCATACTCCAGCCTGCCTATCTCTTTCCCTCCTGGGGCAGGGCTCTGGAGAGGTGGGGCTCCAGGGTACATTGGTGAGGTCTCTGTCCAGGTAAGTGAGGTTAGCATCAGGAAAACAAATTGTTTAATAGTCAGGAACCTCCTAAAGACAAGAATATTGCAGATGAGATTTGGGGGTCTCCATTTTGGAAAAAGCTAGTAGGTCTATTTTAGATATATTCCAAGGGGGTCCATGAATTTACTCATTTTTGCCTCAACACAAGAGCTAACATGCAGGTGGACCACAGGTACTGTCTGGGGAGATGGTGTCAGAGTTGGAAATAGGACTAGAAAGCTGAATCAGAGCAGATAGTAGCTCTCAAATATGAGAAAGGTATATAAGTATCATTTTATGGTGTCTTCTTTTTTTTTTTTTTTAGGTCTTTCAACTTGTTTGCTGTTTTGGGTCACTGAAAACTATTATACATTTTTGCTTTAAGACGTGTATTTTCCCTTAACTCATGGGTCCATGTACAGATGTGCTCTGTCTCCTGGGCCCGGGTCTACATCTGGGTGCTGAGGCTTTGTCAGGAGGTGCATTGCTTGATATGGAATTGGGGCATCCTTCCTCAGCTCTGTGTCCCACGGTGCACACGGCTGCATGCCTGCCTGTATATGACATCAACAGCATGACGACTAGAAGGAAAGGGGGTTAGAATTTAGCTTGGATTGTGATGGGGTGTTATGGGATAAAATTCCTACTTCTCCTCCCACCGCACACACTCACACACACACACACACACAGATGCACATGCACACACACACACTCACACACACGCGCACACACACACACACACACACAGACACACACACACATACACAGACGCACACACACACACAGATGCACACGCGCGCACACACACACACACACACAGACGCAGACACGCACACGCACAAAAAGTTTTTTTATGGAAAAAACTCCATAAGAACACAGGTTGGAGGGAGACATTCCCATTCTTCTTCTCCAAGGGACATTTCAGATCTTAACACTCGAGCTAGCAAAGCACTGGACCTCACCTTGGTAGCACACCCCTCTTTTACGTGCATGTGATCCAAGTTTGAGCCCTGCCACCACCATACTGGGGGATGTTTCAGTGCAGGGCAGTCTTCCCTCTCTGTCTGAAACAGTTGCTTGAGAGTAGTGATCCCCAACAACAACCAAAACAACAACAAAACACACACACACACACACACACACACACACACACACACCTTAACACATGGGGATTCTGAGACAGGAGGGCTGAGGACACAGGTGGGGTGAGTGATGTCTGGAATGTCTGACATGCATTGAGCAAAGCCAGGCGCCCATTGGCCTAGAGCACACAGAGCATGCAAACAATCACTCCACTTCCCTGCCAGTTCCGCTCTTTCTCATGGTGGTGCTGGGGATGGAACCTTGGAGCTCTGGTGCCTCAGGCATGAAAGCCTTTGTGCATAACCATCCATCCCTGAGTGGTGAAGCTGGGCTGCAGGTGTCTTCTGTCTCTTTCCCTCTCTGTCTCCCCTCCCCTCTCAATTTCTCTATCTCTATTCCACAATAAATAAATTAAAATACTTTTTTTTTAAAAAAAGGAAATGATCTTATCTGCAGAAATTTAGCAAATGAACACTGGGCTCAGACCTCGTTGTCCTGACTTGTTCATACTTAGTGAGAATTAGTTTCCTCTCGTCCTTACAGCTTAACCTAAATTCTGTCTTTTTAGACAAAAAAGTCTGTTTGCGTGCATGTTCTCTTATCCAGTGAGCCAGCCAATAGAAATCCCGGACTCAGAGACAATTGAATGAACTGACAGATGTCTCCCCGGAGCCACTGCTCTCCCAGCCCTTTGTGCCCTGGCCCCAGGTGTGTGCCTGGACCTGCCTCTAGAAACAGGGTCCATGAGAAGGGAACACAGCACAGAGACAGGATGCTCACTCTTGGAGCAAATCTGCTCCCCGCCTGTGTACTGTGCAATGTGTACTTCCTTCCAATAAAGCCACACTCTTTCCTGTGTCATCTGGCTCGTCTGGGAGTCTTTCCTACAACAAAAGCCAAGAACCTAGCCAGATAGCTGATAACTTCTGTTCAAAAAGTATTATCTGGGGCGGGGTGGGGGTGTCTCACCTGCTTAAACACGCACAGTGCTATGCTCAAGGACCTGGGTTCAAAGCCCCACTCCTGACAGGCAGTGGTGACACTTGACAAGCCGTGAAGCAGGTCTGCAGGCCTCTTCCTTTCTGTCTCCCCTTCCCTCTCAATTTCCCTCTGTCCTATCCAATAAAATGGTGGAGGTGGTGAGAAATGGCCACCAGGAGCAGTGGATTCGTAGCACTGAGCCTCAGAGATAACCCTGACGAGAAAAACAAAAGAAAGAAAAAATATTATTTTTTGTTGGGCAGTATGCCAGCTTCCCCCTACTTAACCCTGTGGTCTGTTTACATAACCTTTTACCTAAGAACCGCCCTGCCTGCAGGGCACTGGTTTAATCCCACTGGTTCCAACTGTCTTTTTGCTCCGCCCTCTCTCCTTGTCACACCCTGATTTCCACCAGTCTCTTTTTGCTCCACCCTCTCTACGTCACATCCTGTTTCCACCCTACTTGGCGAGTATATATACAGCTGCTCTTCTGGTTGAATACACTTGGGAAGAAGCACCCTCAGGCTATCCCAGCAATTTTTATTTATTTTACAGAGAGAGAACCAGAACACTGCTCAGCTCTGGCTTTTGGTGGTGCTGGGGATTGATCCTGGAAGCTCAGATGAGCCTCAGGCAGGAGCGTCTTTTGCATAATAACCATTATGCTTCCCTGCCCCCAGCCCCAGCTGGTAACTTCTTAAGAGTCATCATTAAATGGTCACATCCAGAAACTTCAGCCTCCACTGAACTTTGGTGAGTGGTCTCTCCCTCTCCAGGATGGGGTAGTTGTGGAGGCTGTTGAAAGACCATGGCAGCAGGTGTCACTGCTTTCCAGAAAATACAGCTTTTTGTCAAGCAGGATTTCATGCCAGAGTCTTTTTCTGGAAGGCCTGAATGACTCTGGGAGGTGTCCCAGTGGGCCTGAGGGCGGAATCTTTCTGCTGCTGAGAAGGCTCTTGTTTCCTCTGAAGCAGTAAAACCGAATAAGCTTCTGGGAAGCCTTCTGGAGTCTTGGACAACCTTCTGAATAAAGTCTCTTGCACATTTTTTTTTTCTTCCTCCTCCAGGGTTCTCGCTGGGGCTTGGTGCCTGCACTTCGAATCCACTGCTCCTGGAGGCTCATTTTTTTCCATTGTTGTCATTGTTACTGCTGTTGTTGTTGTTAGATAGCACAGAGAGAAATCGAGAGAGGAGGGGAAGACAGAGAAGCGAGAGGATAGACACCTGTAGACCTGCCTCACCTCCCGTGAAGCGATTCCCCCTAAGGTGTGGAGCTGGGGGCTTGAACCAGGATTCTTGTGCCAGTCATAGCACTTTGAACCATGTGTGCTTAACCTGGTGCGTTACCACCTGACGCCCCCATCTTGCACACATCTTTAGGAAACCATTAGTCAGAAGCCAACACCTTCGTGGCACGGTCTCTCTCGGTCACACTCTGTCGGTTTGACCAACGCATATGAAATTTTTCCAGCCCACATCTTCTATGCTCTGCTGTTCTGGATTAATCACATTCAAAGGTAGAGTTTGGAGCCGGGCCCGGCCTGAACTGTCACTGAGATGACACATACATATTGGTCAGGGCAATTTCAAGGCTGGGTAGGGGCAGGAGAGGCCTTGGTTGTGGGAGCTGTCAATTAGGTTAGGCTCAGTTGGACAAATGGATTGATGTTGGCTTAAGGGGATCCCTTGAACAAAGGGAGATAAAAGATGACTTTAGTCAAGACGAAGCTGCATCTCCCAGCCAGCAGCCATTGTCAGTGCCCGAGAATGTCTGTTCTGGTCTGCAGAGGCCCAGCCTGTCTCCGTTGTCCGGGACTCTGCACCTGTGCCAGGCAGGGGTGTGGTCAGAAGAAGGGCATGGTTGTGGGGGTTAGGAGGTGAACAGCAGGTCAATGTCAGCTGCTTCCTGAAGATTCAAGGTTCTTTACTTTTAATATTTATTTATTTGAGGGACTGGACAGCGGCCCTCCCTGTAGAGCACACACATATCGTGCCTGATGACCTGAGTTCAAGCCCCTGGTCCCCACCTACAAAACGAAAGCTTCATGAGGGGTGGAGCAATGTTGCAAGTGTCTCCCCTGCACCTTGAAAGGAAAGAGAAAAAAAAAAAAATCAGGAATGGTGGAGTCATGCAGGCACCAAGCCCCAGGGACAACCCTGGCGGCACAAATATAGTTAGCTCCTGGAGAGGGAGAGGGAGAGGGAGGCCAGGGGTTGGGTGGTAGCACAGCAGGTTAAGCGCACATGGCTTGAAGTGCAAGGACAGGTGTAAGGATCCCGGTTAGAGCCTCCAGCTCTCCACCTTCAGGGGAGTTGCTTCACATGTGGTGAAGCAGGTCTGCAGGTGTCTATTTTTCTCTCCCCCTCACTGTCTTCCCCTCCTCTCTCCATTTCTCTCTGTCCTATCCAACAACGACGATATCAATAACAACAACAGCAATAAAACAAGGGCAACAAAAGGGGAAAAAAAAAATCTCCAGGAGCAGTGGATTTGTGGTGCAGGCATCAAGCCCCAGCAATAACCCTGGAGGCGAGAGAGAGAAAGAGATTGAGAGAGAGAAAGAGAAAGAGAGAGAGAGACCCAGAGCATCACCCTGGCATATGCCATGCCAAGAATTGAAACTGGGACGTTATGTTCATGAATACTCTGGTTTTCTGGCATGAAAGATACTTCTTTTTCTTATTCTCCTCCCCCTTCCCCTCCTTCTCCTTCTTTTTAACCAGAGCACTGCTCAGCTCTGGTTTATGGTGGTGCAGGGGATTGAACATGGGAGTCTGGGACCTCAGGCCTGAGAGTCTCTTTGCATAACTATTGTGCTATCTACCCCTGCCCTGAAAGATATTTTTCATGTGATCCAATGACTGCCGGACGTCACGTTTATGGATATAGACACTTTCAAGCAAGTCCAGTGACTGCCAACAAATACGTGTGTTTAGGCCAAGAGCCTGAGAGTTCATTTTGGCTTGACTGTAGCTTCTTAAGGTCCCTACCAGTAGCTCCCTCAGCCTTGACTCACTGACCCTTGTCTTTCCTCAGTGCTGAATACAGACACCTTCCCGATGAGGGCAGGGGCTACTGTGGGTCCATTCTCCTCCTTTGTACCATATGGGCTTGGCCGGATGTTTTCTTACGGAAACAGTAGAACCTTTGAGAATCAATCAAATGTATTCCTTCTGGCTGGGGAGCTGAGAGGGGGCAAACTGATCTCTATATTTGAGAAAGGTAGGACTTAGCCAAGCTTTCTCAAATCTGATGGCACCTTTTTCAATTTGCAATTGGGACTATGAGTGTTTAAAAAATCATTAACATCCAGGCTCTACCCAGATATTTCTCACTGAATTGTTGGAGTGGGGAGTGTGGGGCAAGATCAGGCATCATTACTGTCTCCTAAACATCCCAGATGGCATTAATATGTGTGAGGGGGCCGGGGGCCCCAATTTCAAGTCCTCAGGCTGAAAGGACATACACAGCTGTGAGTTTGCGTCCTCTCTCTCAGAGAGGACTATTCACTCTTAGAACGTGAGGATGGTGCCCCAGGGTTTGGCATATTCCTGTCTCAGAAGTGTGCACACAGTAGGTCCTCAAGTGTTTAAATATGGATTATTTCTGTGGAGAGTGTCTCTCCCTTAGAAATCTTATCTGCTTCAGACAGTGACGACAAGTTTAAACCCACTGGAATCTGGGGATGCTTCAGGGACGTCTGGGCCAGCTGGACCTGCCGCAGTTCAGCAGAGCACTGACCACCTGGGAAATCTCTAGACAGAGAACCCTCCAGACAGGGAAACGCAGGGTATATTTTTCTCCTTCATCACCATCACCTGCTCTTCCTCCTCCTTCTCTTTGTTTTGGTCTAGTCTCTGATAAGCCTTATCTTTTTTTTTTTTTACATTTTTTTATTAGTGATTTAATAATGATTGACAAGATTGTGGCATAAGAGGGGTACAATTCCACACAGTTCCCACCACCAGAGTTCCATGTCCCAACCCCTCTATTGGAAGCTTCTCTATTTTTTTTTTTGCCTCCAGGATTATTGCTGGGGCTCAGTGCCTACACTATGAATCCACTGCTCCTAGAGGCCATTTGTTTTCCTTTTTGTTGCCCTTGTTATCGGTGTTGTTACTATTATTGTTGTCATTATTGCTGGACAGGGCAGAGAGAAATCGAGAGAGGAGGGGGAGACAGAGATGGGGAGAGAAAGATAGACACCTGCAGACCTGCTTCACCACCTATGAAGTGACTCTCCTGCAGGTGGGGAGCCGGGGGCTCGAACTGGGATCCTTCTGCCGGTCTCTGCGCTTTGCGCCACCTGCACTTAACCCACTGTGCTACCACCCGACTGCCTGCTTCCCTATTCTTTATTCCTCTTCCTTATGGGGAGCAGAAGGTGGGAGTTCTAGCTTCTGTCATTGCTTCTCTGTTAGGCATGAGTGTTGGCAGGTGGATCCACACCCCCAGCTTGTTTCTTTCTTTTTTTAAATTTTCTTTATTGAGGAATTAATGTTTTACATTTAATGGTAAATACAATAGTTTGCCCCCAGCCTGTTTCTATCTTTCCCTAATAGGACAGGGGTCTGGGGAGGTGAAGTCCCAGGACACATTGGTGAGGTCGTCTGTCCAGGGAAGTCAGGGTGGTCTTTTTTTTTCCTTCTATAACTTGCAGGGGGAAGATGATCTTGCCTAGTTTTCCAGAGAGAAGTCTGACCACAGTGCCACTCATCTAAACACTCCTGGAAGCATCCCCTGCAGTTGTGCCCGGATCCTCCATTATGATTCAAGTACCTGTAGGCTTGGACACTTTATTCTGATAAAAAAAATAAAAGGTGTGTATGGGGGAACTTAGGAAATCTTGAGTATATATAGCGGCAAGCAAGAAAGGGTGCGAGAGGGGGTGGGATTGAAGAGCCTCCCCATCTCTGCACAATAGCGCCGCTGCCTAGGAGTTGGGCTTTATAAATTGACCCTAAGAGAGGCGCAGGGCTACGTGTGGGCTGTAGAAGGCAGCAGACACAACAAGGGAGATTCGAAAGCAGTTCAGAGGCTGGAGAGTGCTTCACAATTAAGCGCTTAAAATGCCTTGAAGAGTAGATGCCTTGCCTTTCTCCTTTCTTCCCTTCCCTTGGGTCCTGTCTCTTTCTTTCTTTCTTTCTTTCTTTCTTTCTTTCTTTCTTTCTTTCTTTCTTTCTCTCTCTCTCTTTCTTCCTTCCTTCCTTCCTTCCTTCCTTTCTTTCCCTCTTCCTTCCCTCCTTGCTTCCTTATTTTTTCATTCTTTTTTCTTCCTTCCTTCATTTCTTTCTTTTTTTCTTTTCTTCTTCTTTTTTGCCTCCAGGGTTACCGCTGGGGCTGGGTGCCTGCACTACAAATCCACTGCTCCTGGAGGCCATTGTTGTTGTTGTTGTTGCCCTTGTGGTTGTTGTTAATGTTATTGATGCTATTGCTGTTGTTGTTGGATAGGACAGAGAGAAGAGGGGAAGACAGAGAGGGGGAGAGAAAGAGAGACACCTGCAGACCTGCTTCACCGCCTATGAATCGAAACCCCTGCAGGTGGGGAGCTGAGGGGCTCGAACTGGGATCCTTATGCCCATCCTTGCGCTTTGCGACATGTGCACTTAACCCACTGTGCTACCACACGGCTCCTTTTTCTTTTTTTCAAGGCAATGAAAGAAAGGGAGAGGAGGAGGAGGGGGAGAGAGACTTGGAGCACAGCTATGAAGTTGTGGAAGGAGGTATGGACACTGCAGAGCAAGCTGCCTTGGTGTAGAGAAGGGAGAAGACAGTGGGGACAGGGTCCTGCCCAGAGAAGCCTCCTGACCAGAAGAGGGAGAGGTCCCTGAGTCTGCCTGGTCTCTGCCGACCCAGCCTGGCTCGTACTTGAATGGGAGACAAGCAGGGGGTGAGGGGCTAAGAACCCAGGCCTGACTGAGGCAGACCGGAGAGCAGATGGAGAGCTGCACTCTTCTCAGGTAAGAAAGGGAGACCACTTGTTGGGGCGAGAGGGTTGAGACCTCCCTGTGGACAAAAGAGGGACTGTGACAGAGCCCAGGGATTCCCTGAGCCATATTCCACTCTCGCAGAGTCCCCTCTCCCCTCCTGCAGCTGGCTTTTTCACTCAGCCCTGCAGCTCCCCTGTGCTACCCCACGAAGGAGGTGTGGGGGTGTCTGCCAGGCTGCCATCACCCCCAGAGGTTTCTGGAGATTCTCACACAGACTGGCCGTTGATTCCAGGGGTCTGGGCTGAGACTCCAGCATGTGTGCTCCTCCTCCTCCTCTTCTCCTTCTCCTCCTCCTTCTCTTTCTCCTCCTTCTCTTTCTCCTCCTCCTCCTTCTCCTCCTCCTCCTTCTCTTTCTCCTCCTCCTCCTTCTCCTTCTCCTCCTCCTTCTTCTCCTTCTCCTCCTCCTCCTTCTCCTTCTCCTCCTCCTTCTTCTCCTTCTCCTCCTCCTCCTCCTCCTCCTTCTCTTTCTCCTCCTCCTCCTCCTCCTTTCTTCTTCTCCCTCTCCTTCTTCTCATTTTCCTTCTCCTTTCCTCCTCCTCCACCTCCTCCTCCTCCTTCTCCTTCTCCTCCTCCTCCTTCTCCTCCTCCTTCTCCTCCTCCTTCTCTTTCTCCTCCTCCTCCTTCTCCTCCTCCTCCTTCTCCTTCTCCTCCTCCTTCTCTTTCTCCTCCTCCTCCTTCTCCTCCTCCTCCTTCTCCTTCTCCTCCTCCTTCTTCTCCTTCTCCTCCTCCTCCTTCTCTTCCTCCTTCTTTTTCTCCTCCTCCTCCTCCTCCTTTCTTCTTCTCCCTCTCCTTCTTCTCATTTTCCTTCTCCTTTCCTCCTCCTCCACCTCCTCCTCCTCCTCCTCCTTCTCCTCCTCCTCCTTCTCCTCCTCCTCCTCCTTCTCTTCCTCCTTCTCTTTCTCCTCCTCCTCCTCCTCCTTTCTTCTTCTCCCTCTCCTTCTTCTCATTTTCCTTCTCCTTTCCTCCTCCTCCACCTCCTCCTCCTCCTTCTTCTGAGCACTGCACACAGCAAACTCTGAAATTCCCTCCATCTCCTTCCCCTCCTTCAACACGGAGAGTGACTGAGGCACAGGGACTTAGTCCTGGAGTCTGTGGTGGTGTGGGAGAGGACAGGGTGGAATCATTTGCAGAAACCGGTGGGTGTCGAGTGACTCAGGGAAGGAGGATGAGCAGAGCAGGTGGCTGTGCCCCGGATTCGGCTAAGTGCGGGGGCTCTAACTGTCACGGTAATGGGGTTTGCTTCTCCCAGACACACACCCCCGGCCTGGGCCTGGCTGGGGGCTCTAACTGTCACCGTAATGGGTTTTGCTTCTCCCAGACACACACCCCCGGCCTGGGCCTGGGCCTGGGTCTGGGTCTGGGTCTGGGCCTGGGCCGCCCTTCTATGAAGAATTCTTTGCCTCTTGCTGGAAAATGTGATATGCCAGTGACCACACAAGAGACTCCGAAGATCTGTAAGAGATCAGTACATCCGAGGAGAACTAGCCTGTTCTGAAATATCAAGGTTATTCTAAAGGAGACATGAGAAGAGGCGGGAGGGTGTGGGGAGGGCTGTTGAGAATGGAAGGTGATCTGTGAGTCAGTTTGTGTGCAGCACTGCCCTCTGCTGGTCTGAGGAGGTCCTGCGGCTCCAAGCAAATAGCATCTTTCTTTTTCTTTTTCTTTTCTTTCTTTCCTTTCCTTTATCTCTCTTTTTCTTTTCTTTACTTCAGAGTTTCAAATAGGACTAAAAAGCTGGATCAGGGCAGAGAGTAGCTCCCAAATGTGGGAATCGTATATAAATACCATTAACTGTAAACCCCGTTGATTGACGTAAGACCTGTGTCTGTTCCTGTTCCGCACAGGAGCCTGTGTGGCCTCTACGTCCCTGTCAGTCTGAGCTCGAATTCCATGGTCACAACTAGGAACACTCCAGGCTGCTCTCATGTCAGGACCCGTCTTCCTCGAGTGGCAGAGCAGGCTGACCAGCCTCCCTTCAGAGAGAGGGGCAGTTTCTACCACAGTTGTTCCACATTGAGGACAAGGTCCTGGAGAGGCCCTCAAGAGGGTTTCTGATGTTGTTCCTGATGGAGATGACCAGTGCCTTCTTAAGCTCTAAGACGGCAAGGAACCTTCCTTATACTCTATAAAAACAACAACAACCCATATTTCTCCTAGCCCTGGGACCTCCAGGGCTTTGCACTTTTTCTTTCACGCTTCTCTTGATCCCGACCATTTGACACTGTGTCTGCTGAGCTCAGCCAAATCAGTGCAACCAGGGCTACCTCCTACCTCCACATGTTTCACTTCAGACTGTGTCCAGAGACACCAGGCCGGGGGATGTCAGTCCTCCAGCTCCAGTACTTGGGGTCACAGACTCTCCCTTTGCTTGGAAGGGTGCTGGTGGCCCAAGCTTAAAGTTTGATAATAAAGGCTCTTGCTATTGGAAAAAAAAAAAAAAGGTTTCACTCAGATGAGACCTTTCCTAGCTCACAGGACTCCTTAGTTCCATTTTGGATGGCGCACTTCCAAACAAAGTTACAGAACCTAGATACAGACCAGGGTAGGGCACACGTGCACGTGGATCCGTAAGTTGGGGGAAAATACACACCTTAAAGTAAAAATGTGCAGTAGTCTACAGTGACTCATTAAGTGCAGCAAGCAAGTAGAAAGAAATAAAGAGGACACCGTAAGGTACTTAATCAGATAGTTTCTACTTAGACCTAGACACCCTCCTCACCTACTTGCTATTTCACTTCCCTCAATCACTCCAGGAATAACCTTGTCAGACAAAGTCAGGACTCCACAAACTGGATAAGGGCAAGAGACCAGAGCACACTTGAATGATGGCTCTTTTGTTCACTACCAGGTCGTTCCATTATCCGGGGCCCTAGTCAGGGAGTCCTGGTATTCCCACACAGACTTGATGGGCCTAGACTTCTAACATCTTTGTGTTTTTGACTAGATCCTGGAGAGGAAGGGTGAGTGGGGCTTTGAGTGAATGTAGATGAAGTCATGAATTATCATTAAGTCCACCCAGATCACTCTTCAGGGACAAGTGGAGCCTTCCACTTGGAAATGTGGCAGTTGACTGTTGAAATAATGACCCAAACTGCCCAGTAATACATTAAGACCTGGGAAAAGTTTCCTTGAAAGCATGCCCATACAGGGAGGGAGTTGGGCAGTGGTGCACCCAGTTTACCAAGCACACATAGTACTAAGGGCAAGGACCCACCCAAGGATCTGGGTTCAAGTCCCCAGCTCCCCACCTGCAGGGTGGATGTTTCATAATCAATGAAGGAGGTCTGAAGGTGTCTCTCTTTCTCTCCCCGTCTCTATCTCCCCCTCCTTTCTCAATTTCTCTCTGTCCTGTCCAATAAAATGGGAAAAAAAAAGGCCATCAGGAGCAGTGGATTTGTAGTGCCGGCTCTGAGCCTCAGCAATGACTCTGGAGGGAAAATAATAATAAAGAATGAGTGCGTGTCTGTATGTGGTACTGAGAGATAAGCTGCAAAGGCAGACTTTCTTCCTAAAGTTAATAGATGAGCTTTCAAAAAAGCTTTGTTACTTTGCTGCTGTTAAAAAATGGTCACCAGGGGAGTTGGGTGGTGGCGCAGTGGGTTAAGCACAGGTGGCACAAAGCACAAGGACCGGCGTAAGGATCCCGGTTCGAGCCCCCGGCTCCCCACCTGCAGGGGAGTCACTTCATAGGCAGTGAAGCTGTTCTGCAGGTGTCTGTCTTTCTCTCCCCCTCTCTGTCTTCCCCGTCTCTCTCCATTTCTCTCTGTCCTGTCCAACAACGACAACATCAATAACAGCAACAATAATAACTACTGTTGGGAAATTGTGAGGATGTGGTTGAGCTTGGCAGGGCTCACAAAGCACCCTGCATTCCTGATACTATGGCCTATCTACAAAATCATTGTTTTGCCTGAAAGATCCCCAACCATTCCATCCCTTTGATCTATCTTCTTTCTACCCTCAAGACCCTCCCTGCCTGCAGGGTATTACTAATCCGACCAGTTAAAACCCTCACAACAGTTGCTAAGGAGGTTTCTACCTTCCCAGCCCCCTTTTGCCTTTCTCCGCCCCTTTCCTAGCCATTTCCGTTTCCAACTTGCCACTTCCAGGCCTGCCCTTTAAAAGCCTGGGCTCTCTGATCAATAAAAGTACTGCATTATCTCGCTGCCATGTGTTTGGTTCCTGAGTCTTCTCCCTCATCGCTGAGTGAGTAGCAGCCCAGGCTGGCTCAAGTTGAGTTCTCTCCAACCCAGAGAGTATGTGCCTGGAAAGAGGCACCCCCCTTGCTAGGCCAGCAACTACAAAAACAAACAAACAAAAAAACAAGGGCAACAAAAGGGGAAAACAAAAAGCTGTGGTTTCCATTCCAATGGCAAGAAATCGCTCCTTGCCCCCCTAGATGTTAAGGGCGGCTGGGACATGAAGTCTCTGCCTGGTCAGCCAACTTCCAGCATCATGAGCAGGAACATGGGTTTTAAGTAGCCCCCTGACCATCTCCGTGCTCCCTACAGTAAAGGTGGTGGGGGAACTTCACAGACTCACATTCACACCTGCTCCGAGTCTGAAGGACTAATCGCTACCAGCCCAGGTGAGCCGGAGACTACAGAGACTGGCATCTTCAGCCTTGAGTCAGTTGTTTTTGTTTTGTTTTGTTTTAGCTTCTTTCCAGCTGTCTGCTGTCTGTCTCTCTAACTTTAGAATAAGGTGTATACTATAGTCTTTTTAAATATTTATTTATTTATTCCCTTTTGTTGTCCTTGTTTTATTGTTGTAGTAGTTGTTGTTGTTATTGATGTCATCATTGTTGGATAGGACAGAGAGAAATGGAGAGAGGATGGGAAGACAGAGAGGGGGAGAGAAAGATAGACACCTGCAGATCTGCTTCACTCCCCTGCAGGTGGGGAGCCGGGGGTTCGAACCGGGATCCTTACACCAGTCCTTATGCTTTGAGCCACCTGTGCTTAACCCGCTGTGCTAATGCCCGACTCCCCTTTTTTTTTACCACTGCCATCACTAAACGTTGTGTCCCTGTCCCCAACCCCACAGATAACCACTATAGTTCTCCTATGGTCTCAGATATAAGCTGACTCCCCGCCCCACATCCATATACTTGATTATCTATATTCCACATAGAGTGAACCCACTCTGTACTTGTTCTTCACCTCCTGACTTGCTTCATTGAACATCTTCTCCAATTCCATCCACTTTGTCCCAAAGGACACAATATCTTTTTTATGGCTGCATAGTACTCTATTGTATACATGTCCCATAACTTTTTTTTTATCGGGTCATCTGTTGAAGGGCATTTTGGCTACTTCTAAGACTTTGCTATTGTGAATAAAGTCACTATGAATCTGGGGGTTCACATGTCCCTTCAATTCAGTGTTCTATCTTTTGGGTATAAGCATTGAATCATTTGCAAGGCACTTTAATACTTACTGTCTCATTTAGTCGTGACTCCTGTGAGGAAGTGAATTGCCCTTACTGTCCAGGTGAGGTGCTAGACCATAGTTGACAGTGGGTCTCCAATGCATGCTCAATTTTATTTATTTTAAGGAGAGAGACTCAGAGGGAATGACACACAGAGAAGACTGCTCAGTTCTGGCTTATGGGTGATATTGCTTCAGAGCCCCAGGCATGAAAGACTTTTTTGTATCACCATTATGCTGTGTCCCAACCCCATTGATTGATTTAAGATTGTCTTCTTTTTTTTTTCTTGGGGGGGTAATTATCTTTACTTATTTAATGGATAGACACAGCCAGAAATCAAGAGGGAAGGAGAAGATAGAAAGGGAGAGAGACAGAGAGACACCTGTCTTTACCACCTGTGAAGTCTTCCCCCTGCAGGTCCTGAATCCTGGGTCCTTGGCACTGTGATGTGTGTGCTTAACCAGGTGTGCTACCACCCGGCTCCTTAAGACTGCTTTCTAGCCTAAGCATTTAAAGCTGTAATTTTTCACTGCATTTTTTTTGCATCCCACAACTTTTAATATGTTGTAGCTGCCTTATTTCATCCATCCTTAAGCTATTTCCTAATTTTCCTGGTTGTATCATCCGTTAAGTAGAAGCTCATTGCCACACATCTCTAGTTGACTTCTACCTTAATTCTGATGTGGTTATACTAACATGTTAAGTATAATCGCAGTGCTATAATATGCATTAATACTTGTTTTATGGCCCAGTATAACTGCCTATAAAATGAATGTTTCTGTGTATTAGAAAAGAAGAGGGTGGGGGTAGATAGCATAAAGGTTATGTAAAGAGACTGTCGTGCCTGAGGCTCCAAAGTCCCAGGGTCAGTGCCCTGCACCACCATAAGCCAGAGCTGAGCAAGGCTCTGGAGAAAAAAAAATTAAAGGAAGATACTCTGCTGGTTTGGATTTTGATGTTTTATGAATGTTAATTTGATAAAGTACCTGACTCAGATCTTCTACTTATTTACTGATTTTCTTTTTTAAAATTTTTATTTATAAAAAGGAAACACTGACAAAACTGTAGGATAAGAGCGGTACAACTCCACACAATTCCCACCACTGGAACTCTGTATCCCCTCCTCCCCCTCCCCTCCCTTCCCCTCCCCTGATATAGCTTTCCTATTCTCTATCCCTCTGGGAGTATGGACCCAAGGTCATTGTGGGGTGCAGAAGGTGGAAGGTCTGGCTTCTGTAATTGCTTCCCCGCTGAACATGGGTGTTGGCAGGTGGATCCATACTCCCAACCTGTCTCTCTCTTTCCCTAGTGGGGCGGGGCTCTGGGGAAGCAGGGCTCCAGGACACATTAGTGGGGTCATTTGCCCTGCGAAGTCTGGCTGGCATCATGGTAACATCTGGAACCTGGTGGCTGGAAAGAGAGTTAACATATAAACCCAAACAAATTGTTGACCAATCATGAACCTAAAGGCTATTTATGTGGGCTGTCAACTACTGAAAATATTGAAAGTATTGAAGTTTTGCATTTCTTCAAGTTTTGCTAGTCTTAGTTTTATGTATTTTTTTTTTTTGAAACTCTGTCTTTGGCTGTATACGTCATGTAGGATTAAATCTTATAGAGAAATTGATTACTTTATTAGTAAAAGTGCTTCTCTTTGATGATAATCATTGTCTTAAAATTCAGATAAAATTTAGCTACTCAGTTTATTATCGTTGTTTTCCTAATATACCTTTTTCTTTTCCAGACTCTAAGTGATTTGAATTTTTGTGTGCTTTAAAAAATATTTTATTTATTTCCTTTAACGACAGAGATACAAGTAGAAAGAGAGACCAGAGCACTGCTTACCTCTGGCTTGTGGTGGTGCTAGGGACTGAACCTAGGGCTTCCATTCATTGAGATGAGAAGTCAGTTGCATTGTTATTTTATTCTCCTGAAGTTCATATATTTTGTTTGGTCTGTTTTGTCTTTATGATTTTATTTTTGTTACTTGTTTCCAGCAATTTTCTTATGATGCATTTTTTGCTTGGTTTTTGGTGATTTTTTTTCTGGACTTTGTTGAATTTTTTGCATTGGTGGGTATAGAGTTTTCATTCATTTTGGAGGGAAAATGTGGCCAATATTCCTTTCAGTACTCTTTTTGGGAATAATAATGAAGTTTAGTTTGGGATGGTTAACATTTAATGTCTGTCTTCCTAATTCACAACCAGGATTTGTCTTTACATTTTTTTCAAGCCTTATTTTGCATTTTTATGTTGCATTTTCAAGTTTTCTTCATATAGATATTATATACTTCTGGTCATATTTTAAGATATTTTTGTATTTTTGTTTTTATTACTATTATAAATTGGGCCTCTTTGTTATAAGTGCTAAGTGGTTATTGCTTTTACATAAAAAGTCTACTGATTTATCTATATTAATTTTGTTCCAGCATACTTACTGTATCCCCCACACACACACGTATTTACTTATATTTGTCAATTGTACAGATTACTATCAGGAATTGCTGCTTTATTAAATTTACATCTTGCTAGCCATGATTTTCCAGTACTTGTTTTGTGTCTTTTATTTTTCTTCCATTTTTGATTATTTAAACTTACACATTTAAAAACCTTTTCATATTGTTCCACTATCTGTAGTCTGGGGATGTAAACTTCCCTTACTGTTTTGTCCATGGCCTATGGTAACTCTTACTCATGTAAATGGAGAGAGAGATTTACCATAAGCTCATTTAAGTCAGTAGGTAGAACTTCCTTAAAGTCAGTGGGATTCTGTATTATTTGGTTCAAATTGACCTCTGTAGGTGCATTTTTTTAAAAATAATTTTTGTGATTTAAAAATGATTAACAAGATTGTAAGATAACAGGGGTATGGTTCCTCACAGTCCCCACCAGAGTTCTGTGTCCCATCCCCTCCATTGGAAGCTTCCCTATTCTTTATCCCTCTGGGAGCATGGACCCAAATTCTCTATGGGGAGCAGAAGGTGGAAGTTCTGGCTTCTGTAATTGCTTCTCCACTGGACATGGGTGTTGGCAGGTGGATCCACACCCAGCCTGTGTCTGTCTGTCCCTAGTGGGGCAGGGCTCTGGGGAGGGGAGGTTCCAGGACACATGGGTGAGGGCATCTGCCCAGGGAGATCAGGATGGTGTCATGGTAACATCTGCAACTTATTGGCTGATGAGTGATAAGATGTAAAGCAAATTGTTCAATAATTAGGAACCCAAAGGTGGGACTAGAGCAAATGAAACTAGAGGTCTTCTTGTGGGAAGAAGCTAGGAAGTCTTATTTTAGGTGTGCTCCAAGAGGCCCGTGACTTTAGCAATTTTTTGCCTGGGCCTGATAGCTAACATGCAGCTGGACTAAAAGTATTGTCTAGAAAGATGGTGTCAAGTGTTGAGAATAGGGCTAGAAAGCTGGATTAAGTTTGAGAGTAGCTCCCAAACATGAGGACAGCATATAAATGCCATTATTAACTGTTTACCCCAGCAATGTGGTACATCCCAGGGCCCATATAGATTCCTATGTAGCACAGGAGGCTGTGTGACCTCTGTGTCTGTCAGTCTGAGCTCACAGTCCATAGTCACAGCTGGGAACAGTCGAGGATGCACTCATTTCAGGACCCGTCTTCCTCAAGTGGCAGAGTGGGCTGAGCCTCCCTGCAGAGAGTGGGGCCTTCCCTGCCGTCACTGCTCTCTGTACGTCCATTCTTCCTCTTCCTCCTCCTCCTCCTCCTCTTCCTTCCCTTCTTCTTCTTCTTCTTCTTCTTCTTCTTCTTCTTCTTCTTCTTCTTTTCTTTTCTCTTCTTTATAAGAAGGAAACACTGACAAACCATAGGATAAGAGGGGTACAACTCCACACAGTTCCCACCACCTGAACTCTGTATCCCATCCCCTCCCGCTGACAGCTTTCCTATTCTTTATCCCTCTGGGAGCATGGACCCAGGGATTCTTACATAATCTTGTGTGTTTGTTTGTTTGTGTGACACCAGAGCAGCCTGGTAAGACGTGCCCTCTACTTTAAACTATCTCTCAGTCCCTTTTGGATTCATATATGCTCTCTCTCTCTCTGGTTCTCATATGCTCTTTTTTTCCTCCTCTAACCTTCCTTAGTTATTGTTTGAAGACATTTTGACTAAACACCTACATACAATACAATTCTGTAAATTAGATTTCTGGAAGTCTACTCTTTTTATACCCATAACATCAAGCAAATGGTCAGCTTCCTGCTGCCTCCTTGGCCATTGGGCAGAGTTTTCTAGCCCGTATTTCACAGAAAGATCAGCCTTTTAAAGCTTCTATTTATTCATCTTTGTTCAAGAAGTCAGTTTCTGTTTCTTATCACTTGCAGGCCTAATGTCCAAAATTTTCCATGGCTCTTAAAGTGAATCATGTTTTTAAAGGTTTACTTCTTTGTTTTATGAGAGGGAGAGAGAGAGAGAGAGAGAGAGACACAGAGGGGAGACTACAGAGCATTATTCAGTCATTTGCAGTGCCAGGTCTAAACCTTGGGCCTCAGGCATGCAATTCCTGTGCTCTACTTACTAAGTCACCTCCACAATCACTTATACCTTTTCTTCTGTGCCAGCCTGGTTTCTAAAAGCCCTCTGGACCATCTGAGTTCCAGCAGATGCTCAACTTTGGAGAAGCTGGTGCGTTTCAACTTGTTCCCTAAGACCTGTGAATTTCCTTTGCTTAGTTTTGAGTGTGGCGAGGAAATTGTGACAGTAACGACGAAACCAGCAATAGCATCTTTGCTGTTGTGATAGTTTATCCGGAACTTATGTGGTCTTGGATCACAATGTGAAGTTTTCAGTGTCAGATCCCCCTGTGGCACTGGTCAGCCTCTCCTGATGGCCCGTTGGGTCAGTCTGGCACATACATTTTCCCATCTCAGGTAGGATGCTTACACTCAGGATATCATGGCCCCAGGAAGTGGAAGATTCCAGCTGTCCCTATTCACTCACACACTTGGTAATTTCTCCCACGCCCTCCTTTCTACGATTTCTTACACAAACATGTTTTTTGAACATGTATTTCATGCCAGGAACTGAGCATGTAATCTGACATATTGAACTTAATGAGTTGAGCTCAGTTCCCTCTGAGCTGTCATTCTCTGTAGCACGGGGCCAGGGGGACATTTGATCCACTGTAGTAAGCCCAAAAATTAAGAATAGGGGCGTGCATTTGTAGGGACATATTTAAAGTTTAGTGTGTGAGTATGAAACAGAAGTGACGTGTGTGTGTGTGTGTGTGTGTGTGTGTGTGTGTGTGTGTGTGTGTGTGTGTGTGTGTTCGTTTTTGTTTCCTCACATAACTGGCTATTGGTTTGGGTGAGCTAATCAGCCCATCCACCTACCCTTTTACCCTCCATCTAGCTGAACTCCTGACTCAGCAGGCCTGGAGCGAGTCAGTAGGTCTCCACTATCTGCCTATTTGGTAGTTTCTGAAAGTGATTTTAATCTACAGTTGGCTTTGGAAGCTACTGACCTAAGTATACATACAACTTGGGCTAAGTCACTGATCCGACCCTCATCTGTTGGCACCTCGACTGTATTTTCAAGTACAAATGAAGGAAGGAAATGTAGAGATTTATAACATGATGGCCGAGGGGTGGGCTGCTCTTGTGACAGTTGTTGTTCTAATAATCTAGTTACATAATCTCCCTCCTTTGAGAAGCTTAGAAAGTTGTGGATTTTTCCCCCCCTTGGAGAAAAGTGTCAGTAAACTCGGGTGACAAGTAGATTCATTTTTCTACCATTTAGTACTGTGATCTGGCTTCCAAACATTAAGTAATTGGACTTGGTAGAGGAGCTTTTTTCCAGTCAGCTGACCTGCCTGCACACACTGTGCCATGGTGCAGTTTGACTGAGGCTTGATGATGTGTAGAATCTGCTTTATGGCTTCCCGGTCATACCTCAGGAGCATGTGTGTGTGAGTAGACGTGGAGAGTCAACAGTAATGGCGAGTGAGTCTAGTTGGGAGAGAACTGCCAGGAGGTGCTCAGAGGCCAAGGTTCCAAATGTTTCTCATTACTTATCTTCAAAACAACCTCTCATCCTAAAAGCCCCAATTAGGGAGCAGCACATGGCTTTGAAAGCCATGGTCGTAAATTCCCCCAATGTACTGGGTTTCATCTTGTTAGTGCGGTGCAGGGGCAGAAAATGCAGGCTCAGGAGCCAGCCATGCTGTGTTCAGATCCTGACTGCCACTGCTTCGTGACATTGTGTGAGTTCTCAACCATTTCGTGCCTCAGTTTCCGCATCTGAAATGTGGAGACCTCAGAAAGCTTTTACACTGATTGACCAGCACTGGGGGCAGTGCCTGAAATGTGTTATTTTTTGTTTCATGTGGACCAAATTCAAATTCAAATTCAAAAAAATTTTTTTTAATTTTTTATTTAAGAAAGGATTAATTAACAAAACCATAGGGTAGGAGGGGTACAATTCCACACAATTCCCACCACCCAATCTCCATATCCCATCCCCTCCCCTGATAGCTTTCCCATTCTCTATTCCTCTGGGAGCATGGACCCAGGGTCATTGTGGGATGCATAAGGTAGAAGGTCTGGCTTCTGTAATTGCTTCCCCGCTGAACATGGGCGTTGACTGGTCGGTCCATACTCCCAGTCTGCTTCTCTCTTTCCCTAGTAGGGTGGGTCTCTGGGGAAGTGGAGCTCCAGGACACATTGGTGGGGTCTTCAGTCCAGGGAAGCCTGGCCGGCATCCTGATGACATCTGGAACCTGGTGACTGAAAAGAGAGTTAACATACGCAGCCAAACAAATTGTTGAGCAATCATGGACCCAAAGCTTGGAATAGTGGAGAGGAAGTGTTAGGGGGGTACTCACTGCAAACTCTAGTGTACTTCTGCTTTCAGGTATATATTTTGCAGTAGTTTACGGATACATGTGAACATATGCTCTCTCTCACAGAAACTGGTGTATATCTAGGTTTTGGGACTTTGTTAGAAAGTGAACCACCTGAGATGGAATTAGAGTATACTATGAAAGGAAAGGTCTCACCCGAGTAATGAAGCTGAAGGGTTGTCATTCCACATCTGCAGTCTCTGGACATAGTCTGAAGTGAAGCATGTTGAGGTGGCAATCGTTGTGTTGGTTAGGTTGTGATCGGCGGATGCAATATTATTTGATATGGATTGGGAGACGCATACGGGAAAGTGGGCCCTATCCAATGGTTCCAGGACTGGGGGAAGTAGAGGCTCTATAGTGGAGATGTGAGGTTCCTGCTGTCTTAGGGTTCAAAAAGACAATCGATAGTTAATGTTATCATCACATTATTTGGTAATTGGGTTAACTTTGAAAAGTCCTTTTGTTAGGGTTTGTTGTATGGTACCCAGTATCTTGTATATAGCTGTGCTATTGGTTGCTTCTGATCTACTTGGTCTAGGCTTTTGAGAGAGTCTGCGTATCAGTTACACAGCCTATATATTGAAAAGATTCAGTTTGTGTTTTGAAAAACTTCGAGACATACAATTAACTTTCCCCCTCTCGTATTAATTAACTAGTGATTTATATGACTACATTTTACTAGGAGTGTACATAAACACCATTCCCACCACCAAAAGACTGTGACCCATCCCTCCCACCCACTCCCACCTGAAATGTGTTCTTATTCAAGAAGACCAAGAGTCTATTATTTGCTCCAAGAAAAAAATGTAATCCACAGAGACAAATGGCAAAGAAAGGTGGAGTAAAAGTTGCAGACGCTACTAGGATTTCATCCTGACTTCCCTGGGCAAGCGACCTCTCCAATATGTCCTGGAACCTCACCTCTTCAGAGCCCTGCCCCACTAGGGAAAGAAACAGGCTGGGAGTATGGATCCACCTGTGAACGCCCATGTCCAGCGGGGAAGCAATTACAGAAGCCAGACCTTCCACCTTCTGCATCCCATAATGACCCTGAGTCCATGCTCCCAGAGGGATAAAGAATAGGAAAGCTTCCAATGGAGAGGATGGGATATGGAAGTCTGGTGGTGGAAACTGTGTGGAATTGAACCCGTTACCCAACAAATTTGTTAATCATTATTAAATCACTAATAATAATAATAATAATAATAATAAAAAGAAAGTTGTGTAAGCAACAGACTTACAAGCAAGATATCTGAGGGATGGAGTGCTCTTTATTGAAGCTTTTACTTGGTACCGCATGACTCTTCCACATGGAAATTCAACCCTGTCTGTGGCAAAAATCATCTACAACCAGCTAAACTTAACTGGGCTGGACTGAGGACACCCTATAGCAGGGTCATAGGGCCCTGACCACAGGACATTGGGACAAGCGGTTGAAGGTACCTTTTCTCTATATCCACTTGGACTTCTCTGTTTTTTAAATCTCACCCTCACTTCTTTTTCGTCCTTCTTACTCTTAACTCTTCTTTTCTCCTTTCTCCCTCTCCTCCTTCTCCACAAGACCGGCCTTCACTTCATCAGCCTCACCTTTGAGTATTTCTCCTAGAGAAAGAATAAGTCTGGTGAGAATGCCTGGTCCTTTGTTAGTCTCACTCATCCAATAAAGGGTCTTTGTGCTAATTTTGTTGTCTTCTTCCCAGAAGATGGTGGAACTTGCCTGAGAATGAGTCTTCTAGGTCCCAAACAAACAAACAAAAAGTCATCTTGGCTAGGATAGGGGTGACAAAGGCTGCTGTTTGCATGTTTACTAGTCCCCTGGCAGTCTTTTCTTCCTCAGACTTTGCTCAGGGGTAGTTTTTGAAATCCAAACATGCCATGCTGGCTTCACTTTCTGTTAACTGTGACTCCTCAGTTAACAGACCAAGGCAATTTGGCTTTTAATTAGGAGGACACATGGATCAGGGTACATGTCTGAGGAAGCGAGAAACAAGAGCTAAGTAAAGAGATTCCAGTCATGCTTTGTTCTCATCAGAACAGTTGCTGTTTTGAGAATATTGAGTTGTTATTGAGCTTTCATCATTATGTCTTAGCAGGAAGAGAATAAAATCAAACCACTGAGGGCAGACTGATGTGCTTCCTTTCATGAATTCTTCTTAGCAACCGGTTTCCATGAAGTTGGAAAGTTGTGTAAGAGACTGAAGGGGGCGAGGGATACCTGCATTTCCTGTCCTTTCCTTTTCTCTCTCTCTCTCTCTCTCTCTCTCTGTGTATATGTTTCTCTCTCTCTCTGTGTATATGTCTCTCTCTCTCTCTCTCTGTGTATATGTCTCTCTCTGTGTATATGTCTCTCTCTCTCTGTGTATATGTCTCTCTCTGTGTATATGTCTCTCTCTCTCGCTCTGTGTATATGTCTCTCTCTCTCTCTGTGTATATGTCTCTCTCTCTCTGTGTATATGTCTCTCTCTCTGTGTGTGTATATGTCTCTCTCTCTGTGTGTATATGTCTCTCTCTCTGTGTGTATATGTCTCTCTCTCTGTGTATATGTCTCTCTCTCTGTGTGTGTATATGTGTCTCTCTCTCTGTGTATATGTGTTTCTCTCTGTGTGTATATGTGTCTCTCTCTCTGTGTGTGTGTATATGTATCTCTCTCTCTCTGTGTATATGTGTCTCTCTCTCTGTGTATATGTGTCTCTCTCTCTCTGTGTATATGTGTCTCTCTCTCTCTCTGTGTATATGTGTCTCTCTCTGTGTATATGTGTCTCTCTCTGTGTATATGTCTCTCTCTCTGTGTATATGTCTCTCTCTGTGTATATGTGTCTCTCTCTGTGTATATGTCTCTCTCTGTGTATATGTGTCTCTCTCTCTCTGTGTATATGTGTCTCTCTCTCTGTGTATATGTCTCTCTCTCTGTGTATATGTGTCTCTCTCTCTCTGTGTATATGTGTCTCTCTCTGTGTATATGTGTCTCTCTCTCTGTGTATATGTGTGTCTCTCTCTCTGTGTGTATATGTGTCTCTCTCTCTCTGTGTATATGTGTCTCTCTCTCTGTGTATATGTGTCTCTCTCTCTCTCCCTTCTTTTTTCCTTTCTCTCTCCCTTTCTTTTTTTAATTTTGCTAATATTTATTTGTTTATTGGATGGAGACAGCCAGAAATCGAGAGGGAAGGGGAAAACAGAGAGAGAGAGAAAGAGAGAGAGAGAGAGAGAGAGCCCTGCAGCCCTGCTTCACCACTCACAAAATTTTCCCCCTGCAGGCGGGGACTGGGGGCTTGAACCCGGGTCCTTGTGCACTGTAACATATGCACTCAATTAGGTTCACCACCACTCAGCCCCCCCTTTCTCCTTTCCTTTCCTTTCCTTTCCCTCTCTCTTCCTTTCTGCATTTCTTTCTTTTTCCCTTTTTTCTCTTTCTCCTTTTCTTTCTTTCTTTCTTTCTTTCTTCCTTCCTTCCTTCCTTCCTCTTTTTCTTTCTTCCTTTCTTTCTTTCTTTCTTTCTTTCTTTCTTTCTTTCTTTCTTTCTTTCTTCCACCACCAGGATTATCATTGGGGCTCCGTGCTTGCAAGGCTCCAGAGTTTTCCTCTGGAAATGGAAACTTCCCCTGCTCTTTACATAGCCACCTTTTTGAGTGGACACATTTCCACACAAAGGTCTTTGTGTACCAGCAGCAAATGCTGGGGAAAACAGAGGGTGAGGATAAGCCAGTGGGCCAGTGGGTCAGTTTCCCAGAGCTGCCATTATAAACTACCTATAACTGGTAGCTTGAAACAACAGGAATATTTTTCTTCTCTCTCTCTTTTCGATTTCAGTACCACTTTGTTGAGGGAATGTTGATTTACAAGACTTCTGTTGTCGGGATGCTGTATTTCCACATTACCCCCAAGGGGGTGTCAGTTCATCTCACTCTCCACCAAACCACCCTCCTAAACAACAGGAGAGTCTTGCCTCAGCATGTCAGCAAGGGCTACTGGGAAGGAAGACTGTTCCATGCTTCTCTCCTGGTTTCCAGTGGTTTCTCTGCCTGCAGACGTACAACTCAGATCTTCATACGGAATGTCCCCAATGTCTATATTTGTGCCCAAATGTCTCCTTTTTATAAGAATACCAGTTGTGTCAGACTAGGACCTAGCCCTTCTCCCTGTCTGACCTCATCTTAACTAATTGTATTTGCAATGATTCCATTTCCAAGTAAAGATGCATTCTGAGTTACTGATGGCTATTTTCTGCAGATGAATTTGGTGAGGAGGGAACACATGTCAGTCCATACTAGCTCTGGCTGTACCCTACCAACTTGATTTCACAACACCGTGTGTGGCTCTTTGCATGGTCTGTTCCATAGCTGGTGACCACACGACTGCTAGAACAGCTCTGGTGTCATTCTACATGTGCTGGGAATGAGGCCAAACAGTGTGGGCAGGGGGTTGACCATTCAAGGGCTTGAAAAAAGTTTATATTTTATGCTGAGAGCAGTGGGAAGTCAATGGATATATATATATATATATATATATATATATATATATATTTTTTATTTATAAAAAGGAAACACTGACAAAAACCATAGGATAGGAGGAGTACAACTCCACACAATTCCCACCCCCAGAACTCTGTATCCCATCCCCTCCCCAGATAGCTTTCCTATTCTTTATCTCTCTGGGAGTATGGCCCCAGTGTCGTTATGGGGTACAAAAGGTGGAAGGTCTGGCCTCTGTAATTGTTTCCTTGCTGAACATGGGCATTGATAGGTCAATCCACACTCCCAGCCTGTCTCTTTCTTTCCCTAGTGGGACGGAGTTCTGGGGAATCAGAGCTCCAGGACACATTGGTGAGGTCGTCTGCCCAGGGAAGTCTGGTTGGTATCTGGAATTCTTTTTTTTTTTAAAAAAAAAGATTTTATTTATTTATGAGAAAGATAGGAGGAGAGAAAGAACCAGATATCACTCTGGCACATGTGCTGCCAGGGATGGAACTTGGGACCTCATGCTTGAGAGTCCAAAACTTTACCACTGCGCCACCTCCTGGAACACTGGAATTCTTATAAGATAAAGAGCATCAGGCTCTAAGAAGACCCCTCCAACTGGAGTACTGAGAAATGGAATGGGGGTGGAATCAGGCTGTCTACTTTTTAAAAAATAATTATTTGTAAAATAAAAAATGCTGACAAAAGCATAGGGTAAGAGGAGTACAATTCCACACAATTCCCACCACCGGAATTCTGTATCCCATCTTAAAAGCTTTTCTATTCTTTATTCCTCTGGGAGCATGGGTCCAGGGTCATTATGGGGTGCAGAAGATGAGAATTCTGGCTTCTGTAATTGCTTCTCTGCTGGCCATGGGCATTGGCAGGTGGATCCATGCTCCCACAGGCTGTCTACTTTTTAAGTGTATGACAAAGCTGGTGTGAGCCTCACTAGTGGTGATGGGAATGATGGGATATGAGTTCCAGAGGTAGCTGTGATTGATATGTCCAGGTGTTTAAAAGTATCTGTTATTTTAGTGAGGACACTGCCATTGGGGAACTCTTATAAAATAGAGCTTCCTTTTGGGTTTCTGGGGAGGGGCACTTTAATTTTGGAACTGATGACTACCTAGCTCAAGGAAATTACCAGGATAAATTTTATTTACACCAAACTTAAGCAAGTTCTCGGAACTAGTGGTAAAGACATCATAAATCTGAGCATGGCGCTTAGATGCTGAGCAGTGAAGAATTCAAGAAAAATGTTCCTGGTGTAAATCATTGATATCGCCAATATGTCGGCTTCCTCTTTATTTTCTCAATATACTGCCACCAATTTAGTAGCTTAAAGCAACACAAATTTTTTATCTTGGAGTTCGCTAGGCCAGATCTCAACATACTGAAAATCAAGGTATTGGCAGAGTTGTTCCTCTCTGGAAATCACAAAGCTGTTTTTTCTGCTTTGCCTCGGCTCGTCTCTTCCTTTGCCTTCAAAGCCAGCATGACATTTAATCAGACCTGATCTCCCTATCTGAAGGTCATCTGATTAACTATCTTAATCCTTCTTTTTAAAATTTTTGAAATCTATTTTATTAGTGATTTAATAATGATCAACAAGACCTCAATATGCTTCACTTCAGACTGTGTCCAGAGACTTCAGATGTGGAATGACAGCCCTTCAGCTTCATTACTCGGGTGAGACCTTTCCTTTCATAGTATTCTCTTATTCCATTCCAGGTGGATCACTTCCTAACAAAGTCCCAAAACCTACATATAGTCCAGGTCCCCAGAGATAGAGCATATGTTCACACATATCCATAAACCAGGGCAAAATATATACCTGAAAGCAAAAGTACACAATAGTCTGCAGTGAGTACCCCCCAACACTTCATCTGCACTATTCCAGCCTTTAGGTCCACAATTGTTCAACAATTTGTTTGGCTTTGTATGTTAACTCTCTTTTCAACCACCAGGTTCCAGATGCCAGCATGATGATGACCAGACTTCCCTGGACAGAGGACCTCACCAATGTGTCCTGGAGCTCTGCTTCCCCAGAGACCCACCCAACTAGGGAAAGAGAGAGGCAGACTGGGAGTATGGATCAACCTGCTAACACCCATGTTCAGCGGGGAAGCAATTACAGAAGCCAGACCTTCTACCTTCTGCATCCCACAATGACCCTGGGTCCATAGTCCCAGAGGGATAAAGAATAGGAAAGCTATCAGGGGAGGGAATGGGATACGGAAATCTGGTGGTGGGAATTGTGTGGAGTTGTTCCCCTCCTATCCTATGGCTTTGTTAATGTCTCCTTTTTAAAATAAATAAATAAAAATAAATAAAAATTTAAAAAAGAAAATTGACAATAAAAAAATAAAGGAGGAGAAAGAGAAAAAAAAGATCAACAAGACTGTGGGATAAGAGGGGTACAATTCCACACAGTTCCCACCACCAGAGTTCTATGTCCCATCACCTCCATTGGAAGCTTCCCTGTTCTTCATTCCTCTGGGAATCTGGGCCAAAATTCTTTATGGGATGCAGAAGTTGGGAGTCTGGCTTCTGTCATTGCTTCTCCACTGGACATGGGTGTTGGCAGGTGGATCCATAACCCCAGCCTGTGTCTGTCTTTCCCTAGTGGGGCTCCAGGGCACATTGATGTGGTCGTCTGCCCAGGGAAGTCATCTTGGTATCATGATAGCATCTGAAACTTGCTGGCTGAAAAACATGAAGATATAAAGCAGAACATCTTTTTTTTTTTTAATAATCAGGAACCTTAAGGTGAGAGTATATATTTCAGTCCTTCTAATTGTCCATTCCCCTTCACCCCCACATCTAAAGTATTGATAGGTTCTGTATTGATCTAAAGTATTGATAGGTGTGGCGGCTGTTCCTGTCTGGGCTCAGGCAATACTGGAGGAGGGAATTCTCCAGGGCCATGGAGGCTTTGGGGTAGTTATGCTGAGACAGCATGAATAACCCTTGGGCCTGGGGAAGGACACAGTATTCCTTGCTCTTTGGAGGAAGGCTAGGGAAAGCGTTTGGAGTTAGCCTCAGCATGTTCTATTGACAGACTCTGGTGGCATGAGAACCTGCTGGGCACTAAACATGACCTTGAGGTAGGAGATTAGCTCCACAGATTCACAGATTCGCAGAAGCAGCGCTATCTGTCTTAGACTGAGGAATAAAATTATGAGGAATGAATGAAGGGGTGGAGGTCACCTGGAAGATGTCCCATGCCCACTCACATTGTATTTGGAGAGATGAGTTACAAGGGAGTTGGAGGGGAACAAAGGGCTGAGACTTGCAGTGGTTAGAGCCAGAAGCAGCACATGGAGTGACAGGTGCCTACTGGATCACACGGCTCAGGGGTTCCAGTAAGTGAAGGAGACATAGCCCAGAGTGGCAGGTGAGCTAGCTGTTCCAGTCTACTGATCCTGCCTGCTGCTTCTTCTAGCGTTTGCCCTTCTTCTGTAGCCAGTCAACAGCGTCAGGTTGAGCCCGATGTCAAGTTTCGAGACCTCCTTTGAATCTGGAGAGGTGGCAGTCGTTGACTATGTGGGTCATAGTCTGTCTGGAGCCACAGGGGCCGTTCGGGTCATCTCTGGCTCCCCAGCGATCCTGCCTGCTAATCCCAGGCAGATGGAGAGTTTGAACATCAAAAGATAGGAGACTTTGTTCGGGGTCTCTGGATCTCAAAATAAAGAAAGCATGGGAGATGGTGGAGGAGGACATCAATGGATTCTTAGATTCCTAGCTGCAGAGTGGAGCAAAGCCTTGGTTCCTGGGGGGGCTCATTTCTGGCAGGCCTGAGGCATACAGGATACAGTCATTCACCTGGACTCCCTGGATCTGATGAACCTCCCAAGTAGTTACAGTCTAGGGCTCACTGAGTCTCTTCTGAGTTAATGTTCTGAACGCTGAGCAGCTCACGTGAGAACCAGCTGGAGGGGCTGCTGCTTTCTTTCTCAACAGTAGAGGAGGGGACAGGTACCACAGAGCCCTGGGCCTTTGGGAAAGGGAGCCTCTCACCCCTGCCAAGCCCAACTGTGGAGATAAGGTGAAAGGGATGCTCTTCTGCCTTTTCGGTTTGCTTAGAAAGGCTGAACACTGTCGGGGTTGAAAGAAGGGAAAAGAGACTATTTTTGTTGTTTAATAAGGATTGACAAGACCATAGAATGAGAGGGGTGCAATTCCACACAGTTCCCACCACCAGAGTACCATGTCCCATCCCCTCCATTGGAAGCTTCTCTATTCTTTATCCTTCCGGGAGTATGGGCCAAAATTCTTTTTGGGGAGCAGAAGGTGGAAGGTCTGGCTTCTGTTATTGCTTTTCTGCAGGATATGGGTGTTGGATTGTATCCCTGTTTTCTTATAATCCTGTTCATCATTATTAAATCTCTAATAATTTTTAAAACTTATAAAAAGGAAACACAAAACCATAGGAGAAGAGGGGTACAACTCCACACAATTCCCACCACCAGAACTTCATATCCCAACCCCTCCCCTGATAGCTTTCCTATTCTTTATTCCTCTGGGAGTGTGGACCCAGGGTCATTGTGGGATGTAGAAGGTGGAAGGTTTGGCTTCTGTAGTTGCTTCCTTGCTGAACATGGGCATTGACAGGTCGATCCATACTCCCAGTCTGCCTCTCTCTTTCCCTAGTGGGGCAGGATTCTGAGGAATCAGAGCTCCAGGACACATTGGTGGGGTTGTCTGTCCAGGGAAATCTGGTTGGCATCATGCTAACATCTGAAACCTGGTGGCTGAAAAGAGTTAACATATAAAGCCAGACAAGTTGTTGATTAATCACACTGGAGTAGTGCAGATGAAGAGTTGAGGGGATCTCCATTCTATAGATAGTAGACATATTTTAGTTATATTCCAAAAGGCCTGTGGCTATACTAGTTTTTTTTTTTTTCGCTGAGTCTAAAATCTGATATGCAGGTGAATTTTAGTTATTGTCTGGGGAGATGATGTCATGGCTGGAAAAACCCAATAAAAATTTTTAAGAAAAAAAAGACTGTGCCCAGGTGTCCACAAGCATACTGTAAACCATTTACCTGTTTCCCAATAAAATGGAAAAAAACACGTCAGAAGAATCTATGACTACTATCTTTTGTGCAGATCATTTCATAAATGTCTGATCAAGCACTTCTCTTGATACGGTATACACACTTAGATAAACACAATCAATTATGAATACGAACAAGTTTATTAAAAGTTCTTGAGCACGACTGCACCCCCACCCTGCCCGGAGCAGACGCTCCCTGCAACCATAGCTGCATGATTGAGCGCTCTCAGAAGAGAGATCTTAAAGCAGATGGGGACGGAGCTCTGGTGGTGGGAATTGTGCAAAGCTATACCCTTCTCATCCTATGGTTTTGTCAATGTTTCCTTTTTATAAATAAAAAATTTAACAAAAAAGAAATCTTAAAGCGGCAGGCTCATTGTTTGCTCTGCGGTACGTCAGATGTAATCACTCTTCCCAACCGCCACATCCTCCCACAGAGCGCTGGACACACCACTTGGGGCCACGTGCTGCCACAGGAGCTACAACATTTGAAAACCAAGATATTTATGGAGTGAGAGTCATTCTGGACCCCACCTGGGAAGACACACACACAAGCACCATCTACACTTACATACACTCACAAACACACAGTCACACACACACTCACACACGCACACACACAGTCACACACACACTCAGACACACAGTCACTCACACTCACACACACACAGTCACACACAGTCACACACATACACTCATACACAGTCACACACTCACACTCACACACACAGTCACACACACTCACACACACACACTCACAAACACACAGTCACACACACTCACACACACAGTCACACACACAGCCACACACGCACACACACAGTCACACACACAGTCACACACACACACAGTCACACACAGTCACACACACACACTTACACACACACACAGAGCCACATACTTACACACACAGTCACACACACAGTCACACACACACTCACATACAACACACCACACACATACACAGTTACACTCACATTCACACCAATACATGAACTCACATACTTACAACACCACACACATACACTCACACTCACATACACACACACACCTTCATACTCACTCACATACCCACACTCCCACACACTCTCACACACACCCATGCACACAAACACACACACATGCACACACACACACACACACACACACATGCACACACACGCACACAGGTCATGTGCTGCGAACTTGAGGATGAGTGCCTGGCAGGTCTCAGCTGGGGGGTGGGCTCCACTTCAGTGGTAATCCTAGACCCTGTGCTGACCAGGACGGAGTGGCTGCCCCTCATTCTACAGCTACAAAGGGAGCACAGAGGAACCCACAGCTGCCGCTCTCATGGCTGGTTCTAACACGCGAAGCTTGTGCTGCCAGGGTTTACAGGCTATGGCAAGAAAAGCTGAAAACACAACAAAGGCCTCCAACTCTCCCCAGATGGGTTTCCTGACCAGAGAAGAACTCCCGCAGCAAAAGGTTATGTAGGAAGGATCCTGATTTTCCTTCCCCTGCTGTAAAATCAATTAAAAACAGGGTGGATAGAAAATAGTTTTATAAACTCATCCACCTCCTGGCTGCCTCCTGTCTTGGGGACAGGCCAGCCCAGACAGAGGGAGAAACAGGAGTCTCATGGTCTGAAAATTCTGGGGCAGTTTAAATAATGGTGACCTATTGCTCCAGCTTTCCTCAGAGGACCTGATCCTGGAAGAGAAAATATCCCCCTGGAAAACAGACAGATGGAGGAGGGATAGCAGAGGTGAGGGAATAAGGGGAAGGGGTCCATCTCGGGGCCCCTCTGCCCATCCCTTCTGCTTCCCAGAGGCTCGGAACTGCTCTAACCTGGGGGAATGAGAGAGCTGAATTCAGAAGACAAGTCATTTCCCAGAACGACTCAGATTGACTTGTGGTGATTGTTTAGACACACTTGTTCAGGGCAAACCAACATCAAAATAGTTCACTCCTTCTCTGATCCACAAAGAATCCTACAGATTGTCTGCAGATAATGTTTATTGAGTACTAATGCGTGCCAGGCACCTTTTATAAATCAGTCCCGATGTTCACAGCACTACTGGAGGTTATGTGGTAATTTCTCTCGTTTAGAAATAAGAAAAATGAAGGTCAGAAAGTGCCTTGCCTGAGATCAGAGAGCTACGAAGTGACAAAACCAGGACCCAAATACAAGTCTGTTTTCCACTCCCCACTAAATAATTATTTTAAACTTTTTTATTTTATTTTATTTTTTACTAGTTCTGGCATAAGGTGGTAGAGGGGATTGAAACTGGGACTTCAAAGCCTCAGACATGAAAATCTTTTGCAGAACCATGATGTTATCTCCCCTGACCTTATTAAATTAGATTAAATAATAATAATAATAGTTTTCATTTACTTAGCATTGAGTGTGGAAGATAGCTGACATATACTATCTGAAATCCACATATGAAACCTATCATCAAGACTGTAATTGCTCCATTTTACAGAGGAAAAGGGCTAGGACTGGGGAGACAGAATAATGGTTATGCAGAAGACTCTCCTGCCTGAGGCTCTGAGGCCCCCGGTTCCATCCCCAGCACCACCATAAGCCAGAGAGCTGAGTAATGCTCTGGTCTCTCTCTCTCTCTCTCTCTCTCTCTCTCTCTCTCTCCACCTCTGTCTTTCTCATTAAGATAAAACAAACAAAATAATTACAACATTTTTTTTTTAAATAAAAAGACTAAGCTGAAGGTAGGGTGAGATCAGAGAACCAGCTTGGTGAGGCCAAGACTTGAACCCTGATCTAAGTTCTCCAGTGCCAGTATTCATTTCAAGCATTCCTTGCAACATCAGGAAGCAGTTCTTGGCCCCAAGTGCTTCCAGTGGGTGTCCTGGTAGTCAACAGAGGCTCCAAAGTGTTGTCCCCACTGGGCTCAGGTTGAGCTGGGCTGCGTGCAGAGCACGAGATGAGGCATTGCCAGCACACATGGCTCTCAGCAGTGTGTAACATCTCCCAGGGCTCTGGCCAACTTGGCACAAGCATTTTAGACATCTTGAGAGACCTGGTTCCCAGCAGCTGGAATGATCGACAGACTTCTTTGCCCAGAAGTGATGATATAATTGTCTGCCTTTTCCCCAAAAAAGAATGTGAGTTACAGCTAAGTAATCATTTCAGAGTTTGGCAAACTCAGAATCCTTTAAATATATATATATATATATATATATATATATATATATATATATATATATAATTTATTTATTTACTATTGGATAGATAGAGTTATTAAGATCTGAAACTTGAATTGTATTGCTACTGTTATAGCTTCTGGACTAGAGGTTCAGAATGGGGGCGGGGTAGGTATGGGAACAGCTAAGAGAAAGCAAGTGAGCTCTTGCTCCAGATGTTTGGGGGGGGGGGTGGGCTATGCCTTGGAAAACTGCACAGAGGTTTAGAGAAGACAAAGCCACCTAAAAGGAGATCAGAAAACTACCTGACAAGTAAGAGAAATCAGCCCTGGAGGCCAATTCACATGATTTTGTGTTGGGAGGCTGATCAAGCTCAGAGAAAATGAGCTGGAAGCTGGGAGAGACAAGGAGAGGAAGCAGGGCAGAAGGACAAGGCAAACAGGTTTCCTCCGGAGCTTTCTCAGGACTACAATCTCATTCCTTCCTTTATTAGTTCCAGAGCAGGGCAGTGGCGTTGGTGGTATAGTGGTGAGCATAGCTGCCTTCCAGAGCAGGGCAGAAGAGATGGCTCGCTAGGTAGGTTATAAGGCTTACCACGCACATGGCCTGGATCTGACCCCGGCATCACTTGGAAGTTTGGCTATGGCGCTGGAAAGATCTCCAGTGCTGTGCTCTCACCTTCCGTGTGCCTATTTCTCTCTCCCTTTTAATTTTCTATACTTTTATATTACAGAATTACATGTCCACGGGGGCTTGAATCCACACCATTCCCACCACCAGAGTTCTGAATCTTCACTCTCCCCACTGTGATTCACCTAAGGTTGTAGACACGAGCCAACCATCTTCTCTACAACTATCTGTCCGCATTTATACATAGTTGCCCCTTCTTTTCCTGATTCGCTCCTCTTTCCCTCTAAGCCACTCATGACAACATAGCTACCTCCATATGTCCCTCTCCTTTCCTTCTCTCTCTGGGTGCTGATGGAGCTGGAGTGCAGAGTCCTCTGATCTTCATCCTGTCACTTCTCCCCCGCTGGGAGTCTGGATCAAGGTTGTTTATGGGGAGCAGAAGGTGGGAGTTCTGGCTTCTGTAGCTGCTTCTCTGCAGAATTTGTTCTGTAAGGACTTTGTCCTTTCCTGTAACATTTGTATCCTAATGGTATCAGAAGCAGGTGTGTCCCCAGAGTCTGTCCTGACAGAGCTTATCCCAAGCCTTCCTGGGTAGACGTGCAGGAAGGCCCATCTTGATCTGTCTAGACGTTTCTTTATTGTGCAGACGAACACAAACACACAAGCTCTCAGCACCCAGTGCCACTCACCAGGGAGACTCTTCTCCTTCTCCTTCCTTCTCCTTCTCCTTCTCCTTCTCCTTCTCCTTCTCCTTCTCCTTCCTTCTCCTTCTCCTTCTCCTTCTCCTTCCTTCTCCTTCTTCTCCTTCTCCTTCTCCTTCTCCTTCTCCTTCCTTCTCCTTCTCCTTCTCCTCCTCCTTCTCCTTCCTTATCCTTCTCCTCCTCCTTCTCCTTCCTTCTCCTTCTCCTTCCTTCTCCTTCTCCTCCTTCTCCTTCCTTCTCCTTCCTTCTCCTCCTTCTCCTCCTCCTTCTCCTTCCTTCTCCTTCTCCTCCTTCTCCTTCTCCTTCCTTCTCCTTCTCCTCCTTCTCCTTCCTTCTCCTTCCTTCTCCTCCTTCTCCTTCTCCTTCTCCTTCCTTCTCCTTCTCCTTCTCCTTCTCCTTCTCCTTCCTTCTCCTTCTCCTTCTCCTTCTCCTTCTCCTTCTCCTTCTCCTCCTCCTTCTCCTTCCTTCTCCTTCTCCTCCTCCTTCTCCTTCCTTCTCCTTCTCCTTCCTTCTCCTTCTCCTTCTCCTTCTCCTCCTCCTTCTCCTTCCTTCTCCTTCTCCTCCTTCTCCTTCTCCTTCTCCTTCCTTCTCCTTCTCCTTCTCCTTCTCCTTCCTTCTCCTTCTCCTTCTCCTTCCTTCTCCTTCTCCTTCTCCTTCCTTCTCCTTCTCCTTCTCCTCCTCCTTCTCCTTCCTTCTCCTTCTCCTCCTCCTTCTCCTTCCTTCTCCTTCTTCTCCTTCTCCTTCCTTCTCCTTCTCCTTCTCCTCCTCCTCCTTCTCCTTCTCCTTCCTTCTCCTTCTCCTCCTTCTCCTTCTCCTCCTTCTCCTTCCTTCTCCTTCTCCTCCTCCTCCTTCTCCTTCTCTTTCTCCTCCTCCTCCTCCTTCTCCTTCCTTCTCCTTCTCCTCCTTCTCCTTCCCTTTCCTCTCCTTTCCTCCCCCTCTCCCCCTTCTTCTTCTCCTTTTTAAAGTTTTTATTCATAAAATGGAAACACTGACAAGACCATAAGATAAGAGGGGTACAATTCCATACAATTCCTGCCACCAGAAATGCATATCCCATCCCCTCCCCTGACAGCTTTCCTATTCTTTAACCCTCTGGAAGTATGGACCCAGGATCATTATAGGATGCAGAAGGTGGAAGGTCTGGCTTCTGTAATTGCTTCTCTAATGAACGTGGGTATTGACAGGTAGATCCATACTCCCAGCCTGTCTCTCTCTTTCCCTAGTGGAGTGGGGCTCTGGGGAGGTGAGGCTCCAAGACATATTGGAGGGGTCGTCCACCCTGGGAAGGCTGGTTGGCATCATGGTAACAACTGGAACCTGGTGGCTGAAAAGAGAGTTAATATATAAAGCCAAACAAGTTGTTGACTAATCATGAACCTAAAGACAAGAATATTGCAGATGGAAATTTGGGGTCTCCATTTTGGAAAAAGCTAGTAGGTCTATTTTAGGTCTATTCCAAGGGGCCCATGATCCAGCTAGTTTTTGCCTGCGTCTGACATCCAATATGCAGGTGACCTAAGCTAATGTCTTGTGTGTGGGAGGGGTGTCATAGTTGGAAAAAGGGATCAGGGAAGAGAGTAGCTCCCCAAAATGGAAAAAGTATGTAAATATTGTTAACTGTAAACCTCATTGATGTGATCTGGGGCCCATGTTCAGCACAGGGGCCTGTGTAACCTCTGCATCCCTGGAGGTCTGAGCTCACGTTCTGTGGTCATGGCTAGGAACATTCCAGGCTGCGCCAATTTCAGGACCCATCTTCCTCAGGTGATAGGCAGAGTCTGCTTTCCAACCTTGCTTTGGAGAATAGAACATTCCCTACCATTGTTGATCCACATTGAGGGCCAGGTCCCATAGGGGCCCACAGAGGGGTCCATTATGTTGTTCCTGATAGAGATGACCAGTGA
This sequence comes from Erinaceus europaeus, assembly GCF_950295315.1. Classification (NCBI taxonomy): domain Eukaryota; kingdom Metazoa; phylum Chordata; class Mammalia; order Eulipotyphla; family Erinaceidae; genus Erinaceus; species Erinaceus europaeus. The sequence continues at coordinate 5,601,715 of NC_080172.1, forward strand.
CAGTGGAGAGAGGGATCTGTTAGAGGTCTAGGCCCACCATGTCTGTGTGGGAATCCCAGGACTCCCTGACTAGGGCCCCAGCTGATGGGGTGGCCTGATAGTGACTAAAGAGTCATCATTAAAGTGTGCCGGTTACTTGCCTTTATTCAGCTTTGCAGTCCTTGCTTTGCAGTCCTTGCTTTGTCTGACAGGGTTAGCTTTGGAGTGCTCGAGGGGCGTGGAGTGCATGGAGACCCTTCTAACGAGCAGACCAGGCTCTGACTTCTCCCGGACAAACGCTTCAGGTAAAGACACTGCTCTGGATGCCACAAGTCACTTAGCAGATGCAGTGCTCACTACACATCGAAAACATGAATCTCTGGCTTTATTTTAAAAACAAATCAAAGAATTACATCAAGGGAGGTCATCAGAAGGGGTGAAGGTGGGGGTTATAAAAAAGCAACATGAGGCCCGTGGGTGGGAAGTGGAAGTGAAGGGAGTGTTGGATTTTGACTTAAGTGAACATAGACCTCCAGACCAGCATTTCAATGGGCCCTTCCGGTCCATTCTTCACCTGTGTGATGCCTGGGGTCTAGGTGGGAGTACCAAATGCCGTAATTATGAACACGAGGAAAAGTGACCCTGCAGGTGATCATTTAAAGAAGTATTTTAGGATAAAAAAAAGAAGGATATCTTTACACAACCCATAGGCTATAAATGGAGCTCACTAGCCCTATCTGGTGGTTAAAATTAAAGGTAAAAATGGATCCGAGAAGAGCCAGATGCATTCATGGATATTCGGTACAGTGGCTGTGAAAGTCGACCTGTGCAGGCCAAGTGGGAGCAGTGCTCCAGACATGAGAGGTGCCCACGTGGTGCCCGTTCTCAGTGCCAGGCCCTGGGCACTGGACTGCCGTCACGTTGCCTGCCCTTCTCTTCTGAGTGGGAAACAACCACTCCTTTTTTGTTTGTTTTGCTTTACTTGCTTATTTTAAAACTCATTTTATTGGACCAATGGTTTGTAGTAGCTATTGGGTACATGGATACAGTTTCTCATATCCCTATGAGAGGTGGCTGCAGAAGGTTCTCAACCCCAACTTTATTATTATTTTCTTTATTTATATACTGGAGAGAGATAGCCAGAAATCGAGAGGGAAAGGGCTGATACACACACACAGCCACACACACACATACACATACAGGGAGAGAGAGAGAGAGAGAGAGAGTGAGAGAGAGAGAGAGAAACACCTGCAGCCCTACTTCATCATGTGTGAAGATTTCTCCGTCGAAGAGGATCAGGAGACAGGGCTTGAACCCAGGTCCTGGTACATTGTAACATGTGCAGTCAACCAGATGCACCACCACCCAGCCCCTCACCCCCAACTTTTGTCCATTTCCACCATCTTTCACAGGAATCTCAAGGCCCTCTCCATGCCCACCCTTCCCCCTTTCCCAGAGTCCTTTGCTTTGGGGCAACATGCCACAGCTACTTCAAGTCTCACTTAGTGTTTTCCCTTTCTGCCCTTGTTTCTTTCTATTAACTAATTAATTAATTGTTATTGGAGAGAGACATCTGCAGCCTTGTTTCATCACTCATAAAGATTTCCCCCCTGTAGGTGGGAACCAGGGACGTGAACTCAGGTCCTCGTGCACCGTAGTGGATGCGCTTAACTAGGTGCGTCACCATCTGGCTCTGCTGTCCTTGTTTCTTAAGCCCCAGTAGCCACTTATTTGTCAAGGCCCAAATCAAACGGAGCCTCTTGCAGAAAGCCCTAACCCCTCCCTACTTCCTCCGGCGTAAGGGTGATCACCTCCTTTCACCAGTAAAACATGGCCATCCTGCACTATAGTCATCTGCCCCTCGCCAGCTGCACCAAGAGTAAAACGTGGCCATCCTGCACTATAGTCATCTGCCCCTCGCCAGCTGCACCAAGAGTAAAACGTGGACATCCTGCACTATAGTCATCTGCCCCTCGCCAGCTGCACCAAGAGTAAAACGTGGCCATCCTGCACTATAGTCATCTGCCCCTCGCCAGCTGCACCAAGAGTAAAACGTGGCCATCCTGCACTATAGTCATCTGCCCCTCGCCAGCTGCACCAAGAGTAAAACGTGGACATCCTGCACTATAGTCATCTGCCCCTCGCCAGCTGCACCAAGAGTAAAACGTGGACATCCTGCACTATAGTCATCTGCCCCTCGCCAGCTGCACCAAGAGTAAAACGTGGCCATCCTGCACTATAGTCATCTGCCCCTCGCCAGCTGCACCAAGAGTAAAACGTGGACATCCTGCACTATAGTCATCTGCCCCTCGCCAGCTGCACCAAGAGTGTGCCTGGCTTCCATGGGCTTAGCCCCCCGTAGCTATCAATGTCTGGCCACTTGCAGCATATACAGTGTTCTCTTTTTATCTTCTAATTTGTTTATTTTCCCTTTTGTTGCCCTTGTTGTTTTTTATTGTTGTTGTAGTTATTGTTGTTGTTATTGATATCGTCGTTGTTGGATAGGACAGAGAGAAATGGAGAGAGGAGGGGAAGACAGAGGGGGGAGAGAAAGACAGACACCGGCAGACCTGCTTCACTGCCTGTGAAGTGACTCCCCTACAGGTGGGGAGCCGGGGGCTCGAACCAGGATCCTTATGCAGGTCTTTGCACTTCGCACCATGTGCGCTCAACCCGCTGCGCTACTGCCCGACTCCCATATACAGCTTTCTTAAAGGCATTTTCAAGAGCTTTGCTTCTAGTGGTGATTGTACAACTCTCTTCTTCGTGGTCAAAGGCCTATTTATCTCAGTGAATGTGAGTGCTCTTTCCAAAGAAGCCATCTGAGTCCTTGAAGTGGAGTGGTCAAGAGGTCTGTGGAATTTTTAGTACTATTAACTGTGTCTTCCAGACTGGTGAGCCAGTTCCTCAGAAATCTGGTCTGAAAGTATTGCCAATAAACATTCCAGGGACACTGAGATATTAGAAAAACAGACATATCACCTTTCAGGCCGAAATCACTGAGAACTGCATTTGAAAGTAAGGTTTCTTTCCAGAGCCTTTAGATTGTGCGTGACACACCGTCCATGGAAACTTTATGAATTCATCAAGAAATCTGAAGTCTGAGACTTACAAGAACTGCTTAGTCATAGATCAACTCAATCCAACATTTACATATTTTAAAAGAATGTTAAGAAAAGGTCTAACAGTCAAATGCTGCCCAAGTAATACTGTAGACAATATGGAGATTCTGAAGATGGTGAATTGTGCATGAAAGGACTGAGAACAGAACCCTCCAGTAATAAAGGACAGCAGAACAGTGAGGAGATATTCTGTTTAGTTAATTCGATGACCTGTTCTAGACAAGGATTCCTAGCAGTCAGTAGCTTTGGATTCCAACCCCAATTTTAATGTCTTTTAAAAAGTCATTTGCATTTAACTTTCTGTGAAATTTCAGTAGTCTGTTCATTTTCTTTCAAATATTTCATTTATTTCTTTTGAACAGAGATGGAAAGAAATCAAGAAGGAAGCAGGAGATGGGGAGCAAGAGAGACACCTGTAGCCCAGCTTCATCAATTACAAAGCTTCCCCCCTGCAGGTGCCAGCTAGGGGCTTGAACTCTGCTACTTGTGCTCTGTCACGAGTGTTCTCATCAGGCGTGCCACCACCCAGCCCCTGCAGTGTGTTTGTTATTATTATTTTTTTTAAAAAACATGGATCTGGGAGTTGGGTGGTAGCACAGCGGGTTAAACACACATGGTGTGAAGCGCAAGGACCGGCTTAAGGATCCTGGTTCGAGCCCCCAGCTCCCCACCTGCAGGGGAGTTGCTTCACAGGCGGTGAAGAGACGGAGAGAGAGAAGGGGAGATACTGCAGCTCCACAGCACTGCTGGTGAACCCCGCACCCCACCCGCAACAAACACACACACACATACCACTCACAGGTGCTCCTTATGGTGGCTTGGCGCTCTGATCTGGGTCCTTGCACATGGAAGTGTGTGCAGTCTACCCGGTGAGACTCGCTGGCTCCCCTTACGAAATGCTTTATTTCATCCCTGCAAGGAGCCATTAATGAGATCACTTACTCCAATCTGTCCTCCCTGCCAGGGATAAAGTCACTGATGCTAGCTAGAGCTGCTGTCTGCTTTATCCTCTTTATCCTCAGAGTTTAGCAGACAGTATTAACATAAACTGCTCAACAGCTCTCGGATGAATGGATGGATGGATGGATGGATGGATGGATGGATGGATGGATGTCAGTATATGATTCATCACAGCATTTTGCATGTTCCTTTAAAAATTACAGAGAGGTTTACTTTTTTTTTTTTTTTTGCCTCCAGGGTTGTCACTGGGGCTCGGTGCCTGCACTACGAATCCACTGCTCCTGGAGGCCATTTTTCCCATTTTTTTTGCCCCTGTTGTTACTATTGTTATTGATGTCATTGCTGTTGTTGTTGGATAGGGCAGAGAGAAATCAAGAGAGGAGGGGAAGACAGAGAGGGAGAGAGAAATATAGACACCTGCAGACCTGCTTCACCGCCTGTGAATCAACCCCCACTGCAAGTGGGGAGCCAGGAGCTCAAACTGGAACTTATTGGTTTTTTTTTTTCACATGTCTGGGATTTACTTTTGAATTGACTACCACAGGGATGATGGTCAGTATTTTAGCTCAGCCTGGTAGAGAACTAACTTGGAGGCCTGAGGCCCTAGAGGTCACAGGTCAACCCCTGCCACCGCCTTAAACCAAAGCTTAACAGGCTCTGATCCTCCTCTCTCATTCTCTCTTCCTGATATAAATGATAGATGCATGTTTTTTTATCTTTTATTATATTTATTTATTTTCCCTTTTGTTGCCCTTGTTTTTTATTGTTGTTACAGTTATTATTGTTGTTGTTGCTATTGATGTCGTCGTTGTTGGCTAGGACAGAGAGAAATGGAGAGAGGAGGGGAAAACAGAGAGGGGGAGAAAAAGACAGACACCTGCAGACCTGCTTCACCGCCTGTGAAGCGACTCCCCTGCAGGTGGGGAGCCGGGGCTTGAACCGGGATCCTTAGCCGGTCCTTGAGCTTAGCACCACCTGTGCTTAACCCGCTGTGCTACCACCCAACTACCTAAATTAGAAATTTTATTCAGCCTTTTGTTTACTAAAAAATTCAGAGAATAGCACAAAATGTTCATAGATGTGGTGTTTGTTCGCTTGATGTCCCTGTCACTAAATAATGGTACCCCTGTGACAGGATACAACCTTTATAAAGATTTTTCCACTTAACTGTGGTACATTAAGTAGCATGTAGATTTAGTCAAAGGAAAATTCACTTAATGTCAGTGATATTTTTCCTGGGAACTGGCTGAACTAAAAATGATTATATTAACAAAGTTTCTTAGCCTGTACAATACTGTGTTACATTTCTACTTATTCAGTATCTCTATATTGACTAAATGATTAAAAAAAAAACTGGGAGTCGGGAAGTAGCACAGCGGGTTAAGCACAAGTGGCGCTAAGCTCAAGGACTGGCATAAAGATCCCGGTTCGAGCCCCCAGCTCCCCACCTGCAGGAGAGTCGCTTCACAGGTGATGAAGCAGGTCTGCAGATGCCATCTGTCTCTCCCCCTCTCTGTCTTCCCCTCCTCTCTCCATTTATCTCTGTTCTATCCAACAACAATAACTACAACAATGAAACAACAAGGGCAACAAAAGGGAATAAATAAATATTAAAAAATACTATATTGGAACAGCATGTTTTAGTCTAACCTAATCCTTCAGGATAAATTGGCATTTAAGTATTGAGATACAAAATTAGGGTCCTGACACAATCTATATTTCATGTTGCTCAGGGAGAAAAATTGAGATTTTGAAATGTATGTGGAGATTGTGATATTTATATTTTCAACCGGGTTAAAACACATTTAGAGAAGAGCAGAATCAGTCCTGGATATCATTACCTCTCACTCTTAGTGATAAAATTAATAGTGTACATGCCTAAGACAGGTGGGTATGTGGGAGATATTAACCAAACCTCCCGTGAAGAAAGGAGGACCGAGGAGAGGCGATTTGAGCTGGCTTCTAACCGTCCATAGGGTAGGGCTGCCCGTTTTCCTTAGGGGTCCATCTTGAGGAGACCCTGATATTACTGGTGAGGACCTCTATGCAGCTTTACGACTTACTCATCTACTCTCTCACTTTTCACCCCAAATGCTGGGAACCAAGGTTCAGTGGAGGCTGAAGTTTCCAGATGTGACCATTTCATGATGGCTCTTAAGAAGTTACCAGCTGGGGCTGGGGGCGGGGAAGCATAATGGTTATTATGCAAAAGACGCTCCTGCCTGAGGCTCATCTGAGCTCCCAGGATCAATCCCCAGCACCACCAAAAGCCAGAGCTGAGCAGTGTTCTGGTTCTCTCTCTCTGTAAAATAAATAAAAATAATATTTTTTCTTTCCTTTTTTTTTTTTTTTTCTCGTCAGGGTTATCTCTGAGGCTCAGTGCTGACACTACAAATCCACTGCTCCTGGTGGCCATTTCTCACCACCTCCACCATTTTATTGGATAGGACAGAGGGAAATTGAGAGGGAAGGGGAGACAGAAAGGAAGAGGCCTGCAGACCTGCTTCACGGCTTGTCAAGTGTCGCCACTGCCTGTCAGGAGTGGGGCTTTGAACCCAGGTCCTTGAGCATAGCACTGTGTGTGTTTAAGCAGGTGAGACACCCCCACCCCGCCCCAGATAATACTTTTTGAACAGAAGTTATCAGCTATCTGGCTAGGTTCTTGGCTTTTGTTGTAGGAAAGACTCCCAGACGAGCCAGATGACACAGGAAAGAGTGTGGCTTTATTGGAAGGAAGTACACATTGCACAGTACACAGGCGGGGAGCAGACTTGCTCCAAGAGTGAGCATCCTGTCTCTGTGCTGTGTTCCCTTCTCATGGACCCTGTTTCTAGAGGCAGGTCCAGGCACACACCTGGGGCCAGGGCACAAAGGGCTGGGAGAGCAGTGGCTCCGGGGAGACATCTGTCAGTTCATTCAATTGTCTCTGAGTCCGGGATTTCTATTGGCTGGCTCACTGGATAAGAGAACATGCACGCAAACAGACTTTTTTGTCTAAAAAGACAGAATTTAGGTTAAGCTGTAAGGACGAGAGGAAACTAATTCTCACTAAGTATGAACAAGTCAGGACAACGAGGTCTGAGCCCAGTGTTCATTTGCTAAATTTCTGCAGATAAGATCATTTCCTTTTTTTAAAAAAAAAGTATTTTAATTTATTTATTGTGGAATAGAGATAGAGAAATTGAGAGGGGAGGGGAGACAGAGAGGGAAAGAGACAGAAGACACCTGCAGCCCAGCTTCACCACTCAGGGATGGATGGTTATGCACAAAGGCTTTCATGCCTGAGGCACCAGAGCTCCAAGGTTCCATCCCCAGCACCACCATGAGAAAGAGCGGAACTGGCAGGGAAGTGGAGTGATTGTTTCCATGCTCTGTGTGCTCTAGGCCAATGGGCGCCTGGCTTTGCTCAACATATGTCAGACATTCCTGAAAGATTCAACACTGGGGCTAGAAACGATTTTCCAAGGGTGCTGGGTGGTGGTGCACTGGGCTAAGTGTACATAGTACGAAGCACAAGGACCCGTGTAAGGATCTGGGTTTCAGCCCCCAGATGCCCACCTTCAGAGGAGTCACTTCACAAGTGGTGAAGCAGGGCTGCAGATGCATCTCTGTCTCTCTCCCTCTCTATCTCTGCCCCCCCTCAACTTCTCTCTGTCCTATCCAATTAAAAAAAAAAAAGGCTGCTAGGAGCAGTGGATTTGTAGTGCTGACACACAGCCCTAACAATAACCCTGGAGGCCAAAAATAATTATTGTCCAAGTCAGTGACCTGATAAGTGGTTTTGGATGCTTTTGAATCAAAGATTCCCACGCCTAGCAGTTAGTACTTAGTTATGGTTGTCCCTGAAATTTTAGCTAGGAGATTAAAAACAGGGCCTGCATTTTTTTTTTTTTTGGTCTAATATCCAAGTCTTTGATCCATTTGGAATTTACTTTTGTGTGTAGTGAAATGTAGTGATTCAATTTTATTCTTCTGCATGATTCAACCCAATTTTCCCAACACCATTTATTGAAGAGGCTCTCCTTTTTCCACTTAATAGTTTGATCCCCCTTATCAAAAATTAGATGTCCAAAGCTGTAGGGGTTTATTTCTGGACTCTCAGGTCTATTCTGTTGGTCAGTGTATCTTTTTTTTTTCCTGTTCCAGTACCAGGAAATTTAGTTTAAAATGGGTCTGAAAATTTGAGGTGAAGATTTGAAAACAGACTTTTCCATTGTTTCCTTTTGACTACTCCTAGTAAATTTTCACTTTCTTTATAACGATATTGTTGATCTCCTACTCTTCTTACTTAAGCTAACTTTCCCTGCCTCAATGTGAGCACGGGATAAGGCCCAGGGTTTGGGAATTCTATCAGGCTGGTCTAATCTCCAGGCACTTTCCTGTGTGTGGAGAGGAGAGCACCAAGATATAGGCATGAGCCAACCCTCTTGTGGTGAAAATCCCTGGCAGCCCCTGCCCCCCCACACACACACACTGTTCATTTCTCCACTCCTTCATGGTCTGAAAAGAAGTACTTTTCACCTAGTGAAGTTGGAAAAAAAAAAATGCAAAGGCTCTAGAAGTACCTTTTTTTTTTAAGCTAAAGATTTGCCCTTAAATTCTTGGAGTGAAATTCAGCAGTCAGTCTGGGTCACACTGTTCTCTCTAGTGGCATGGTTTTTTTTTTTTTTTTGAAAGAAGTGAGGAGGAATAAGTATGAATGAAAGTAGAAAAGCTAGAAAAGAAAGAGACTCTCCTCTCCCGGATCAACTAGGAATACCAAAGGAGACCACCCGGACCGAAACAAGACAGGACTAGAATGACCACAGAAACCCAGTAAATCACCCGTGAGTACAAACACGCGTGGCTGGTGACAGAGAGGAGAGAGGGGCCTAAGGAGAGATTAAGTGACTGCTAACAGTTCGACAGTTTGTCAGTGGAGACACCACCTCCAGTCTGCTCCACCAACAAGGGGACAGCTGAAGGGAGGAAAGGACTCCCCAGAGACTCACCAAGTACAACTCTGAGTCTCCATTGCTACTACCCTCAGAATCTGGAGCAGCAACAGGGAGGGACACCAGGGCACAGAGATCTAACCGGGAAACTCAGGAGAAGACCTATACCTCGGTGGCATAGCTGAAGGGCTGTGAAAGTCTCTTTGCATAACCACTGGATTATCTCTGCCACACCCTGCTTTATCTCTTGGTCAGGAGTCATTGATTAAGCCAAGAAGCCTATTGATAGTTTAAAAGCCCTCAGGCTACCATAGCCTACAGGGGGAAAAAAAAAAAGGCTTTTACACCACTGAACTCCAACTCAGGGATTGAAAAACCTCTTAACTTATATAAAATGGTTAAAACAACAAGAAAAAATAATGGAGACTCGAACCAGGACAAGAGTCCAGCTAAAAGTCCTCCAGAGGGCAAAGCACAAAACAACGAGTTCAACATCCAAACATTAGCTAAGGAAATAATAACAGGAGTGAGTAAAGAATTTGAAAAAATTGTAATCAGAACTGCAGGAACAACAAATGAGAATATGGAAGAAAATTCTAATTATCTCATGGTTATTAGAGAGCTGAAAGCTGAAATTGCTGAGCTAAGAAGGCAACTAGCTGAACAAGCTAAAACAGTATCAGAGCAGGGCAACAAAATAGATGAACTCCAGAAAGCAGTAGAGGGCAGAGAGAACAGAATCAATGAGGCTGAAGACAGAATTAGCAAGATTGAGGATGAATTAGAGACAACTAAAGAAGAAGTAAGAGATCTCAAAAAGAGATTAAGAGATGCTGAAAACAACAACAGAGTCCTATGGGATGACTTCAAAAGAAACAATATATGCATTATTGGCTTACCAGAGGAAGAAAGAGAAGGGGAGGAAGAAAGCGTTCTCCAGGCCATAATAGCTGAAAATTTCTCTAGTCTAGACAACACCAAAGACATAAAGATTCAAGAAGCCCAGAGGGTCCCAAACAGAATTAACCCAGACCTAAAGACACCAAGACATGTCATACTTAGATTGGAAAGGAATAAGGATAAAGAAAGGATCCTCAAGGCTGCAAGAGAAAAACAAAGAGTCACCTACAAAGGAAAACCCATAAGATTAGCAGCAGACTTCTCCATACAAACACTACAGGCCAGAAGAGAATGGCAAGATATCTATCGAGTGCTCAATGAGAAAGGCTTTCAGCCAAGAATACTATATCCTGCTAGACTGTCATTCAGACTAGATGGAAGCATCAAAACCTTCTCAGACAAGCAACAGTTGAAGGAAGCAACCATCACCAAGCCTGCCTTGAAAGAAGTTCTGAAAGGTTTCCTATAAACAACCAGACCACCACAAATAGAACATATATCAAAACACTCTAAAACTCTACAAGAATGGCGTTAAAATATCTTCAATCTTTGATATCAATAAATGTGAATGGCCTGAATTCACCTATTAAAAGACACAGAGTAGGAAGATGGATCAGAAAACACAACCCAACAATATGTTGTCTACAGGAAACTCACCTAACGCAACAAGACAAACACAGACTTAAAGTGAAAGGATGGAAAACTATCATTCAAGCCAATGGCCCACAAAAAAGGGCAGGAACAGCTATTCTCATATCTGACATGATAGACTTTAAAATAGATAAGATTAAAAGAGATAGGAATGGACACTACTTAATGCTCAGAGGATCAGTCAATCAAGAGGACTTAACAATTATTAATATCTATGCACCCAATGAGAAGCCATCTAAATACATCAAACTTCTACTGAAAGAGCTACAGCAATATATTAACAGTAACACAATCATAGTAGGGGACTTCAACACCCCACTCTCTCAACTTGACAGATCATCCAGGAAGAAAATCAGTAAAGACATAAGGGAGCTAAATGAAGAGATAGATAACCTAGAACTATTGGACATTTTCAGAGTCATTCAGAGCAAGTTGTGGTATATATACACAATGGAATACTACTCAGCTGTAAAAAATGGTGACTTCACCGTTTTCAGCCGATCTTGGATGGACCTTGAAAAAATCATGTTGAGTGAAATAAGTCAGAAACAGAAGGATGAATATGGGATGATCTCACTCTCAGGCCGAAGTTGAAAAACAAGATTAGAAAAGAAAACACAAGTCGAACCTGAAATGGAATTGGAGTATTACACCAAAGTAAAAGACTCTGGGGTGGGTGGGTGGGTGGGGAAAATACAGGTCCATGAAAAATGATGAATGAAATAGTGGGGGTTTTATTGCTAAATGGGAATCTGGGGAATGTTATGCATGCAAAAAAAAAAAAAAAAAGAAAAGAAAGAGAATTCCAGAGGGCAGGCTACTTCTTTCCCATCTTTTCATGCTTGGAGATTTAAGACCCTCCAGTCAGAACATTCAAAGATACCCAAAAGTGTCCCCATTATGCTTTCCATTATTTGCATCTCAAATGTTCTTCAGATAACCCTCTACCCACCAGGGAGGTGGTGAGGTGGCATATCCAGAGAGTCTGAAGACTCTCCTGCCACCTCTGCTTGCTCTATTTCTTCACAGAGTTGGTCTCTGTAACCAAGTAGCAACTTGAAAAGCTAAGCAACAGTCTGCCTCCCCATCAGTTCTGACACCACTCAGAGGATGAACAAAACCCCTGAGTTTCTAAGAGGTGCTACATCTTTTTTTGCAATAGAGGACATTGAAAGTCTTTGTTGTAGCTACAGAGGTAATAACAAAGGCTCTCAATCCAGCTGAAGCAAAAAGAATTACAAACCTGGTTGGGAGGACTGAGCCACCCTCCCCATGGCTTTTGATCTTTGCTTATTATTTACTTCAGTTTCTTTCCCCTACAAGTCACTATTGGGGTCTGTCTGGATGAGCAGCAACTCAGAAAATAGAAACCTATTCCTGGAACACTATCCTTTAGAGACAGAGAAACGGAATATTTTTTGGAATTGTCTTTTCCCTTGAGTCAAGCTAACAGTTCCAGATCAGCAGTTCTGTAACAGCAGTGGGAAGCGAGACCACGAGCAAATCATGGAGTCTTCCAAAATCCTGTTCCTTGACATGGGTTGATAATTACAGTAAACGTAGCTGGGGGAAGAGAGGATTCTGAATGCTCAGGGTAACAAGTGCAGGTCTCCCCAGCACCAGCTAGCAGAAACTCAATAAACACTCATAGTCAGTACCAATATGTATCAGTTAGATTTACACAGCCAATCAGTTATTCTCCCAACTCTGTTTTGTTACAAAGCTCTAGGGCCCTACCTTGAACAGCTAGGAAAATAACTACTGGATTTCTTTTTTCCATCCTTCAAAAATCCTAGTGAAGGCATCACCTGAGTTCAAATCATTCATCCTCCAACGAAGCAGACCCCTGAGACATAATCTGTTCTACTACCGCCAGGTGTTCTTTAGAGCCAAACAACCTGACTCAAACAGCTGAGTGACTGTTGGTGGTGCAATTCCACTACCCTGAGAAGGTCCAAAGAAGCTGTTTCTAGCATTCCCTGGGCGGTGTTCTTTCAAAGGGTGCAGAGGTGTGTGTGTTGGGGGGGATGATAAGTGTACCCCAATCTGAGAAGCACCTGCTTCTCAGATTGCTGTTCTGGGAGCTGAGATTCTGTCCACCGATATGCACCTAAGGCATCTCATTTGTTTTTCCTCTTTCCATTTTCAGCTCTGGTGCTTGATTTCGCTTTGTGAGGCTCTCAAGGGACAAGCACATCCTATCTGCTAAATCTTGTGAGCTCTGTGGTGACATGGCCGCATTAAGCTGCGTCCTGTTGAAGTGTTATTTCTTCTGCTCTTTCAGTCTCTACAGCTTTCCCCCTTTTCAGTGTTCTTCCCTCCCATTGTTCCAGTGGACCCACATGGACTGCTTGACATTCTTCTGCTTTCAATTCTCCACCTGTATTCTATCAGTATGGAATATAGTAAGTCCTAGGTTCCTCTTTCAAATCAGTAGACTGTAAACAGGATTCAGGGAAAGCCAACAGCTCCATTTTCTATTGGAAAGTGCCCAGGGGCTGGTTAATAAGAAAGATGTTCACAAGGAAGAAGGCTAAGAGTTTGATGAGATTTTCAAGTGTGGGCTGGGGAAGATAACCAAGAGGTCCTGACTTGAAGCTGTGGCCGTGAGCCTCTCTTCTACAATGAGGACAGAAAGTGCAGCTCCATGCTTGTCTTTCGGAGGTCCCTGGGAGAGGCTCCCTCATAAGCATCCTTTAAAATGACGAGTGCTTAGCTGAGTCTGGGCATTTTGTTTCTGAAGTTGAAGTAGGAGGAGTGAATCACACTAGAAACTATGCCATTGTCATGTCCACCATTTTGCATAATAATAATTTTTTTTTAAAGGCTGGCCTTTGTTCCTAGTACCTGGGAAGTAACTTTGAAATCCTTGGAATTTCCCAAGGCACAGAAGTGGGACCTTGGAGCCAGAAGAGAATTACACTAACAGGATGACTCAGGATGGAGCCTGCTTATTCCAGATAAACTCATCATGTGATTAGTGGAGCCCTGTGTTATTAGCCCAGCCTCTGGAAAGGGATGGAAGAGCTAGAGACTGAGTTCAACCTCCTGACCTCTGACTCAATTAACCATATAATGTCAAAGAAAGAAAAAGAAACCATGAAAATTCTGGGTGTCAGGAGGTGGTTGGGTGGCTAGAGCACATGGCTTCCAAGGAGTGAGGGCCTGGATTCCATCTCAGCACCAGTGAAACTCCGTGCACAGCACCAGAAAACATTCCATGGATGGGGGGCATCTTTGGCGCATCTTCCCTGTCCTCCTTGCTCCTTCTCCTTCTCCTCGTTCTCCTTCTCCTTCTCGTTCTCCTCATTCTCCTTGTTCTCCTTCTCCTTCTCTTTCTCCTCCTCCTCCTGCTCCTTCTTCTCCTTCCTCTCCTCCTCCTCCTCCTTCTTTTTTTCTTTCAGGGTTATCACTGGGGCTTGGCGGCTGCACTGAGTCCACCGCTCTCGGCAGCCATTTTCCCACTTTATTGGATAAGACAGAGAGAAAATGAGAGGAGGAGGAGGAGATACAGAGAGAGAGAAACAGACACCTGCTTTGCCTCTTGTGATGCATCCACAGCTGAGCCAGGAGCTCGAACCCGTATCTTTGCATGGGTCCTTGCACTTAGAGCTAGGTGTGCTTAACCAGGTATGCCGCCCTGTTGGGACCCCAACAAGAGTCTGGGACTATTAGCACACAAATGACGTCACCCTGCGGAGGCGCTTCAGAGAAGGGAAGGCATGAAAAGCAGGGACTTCTTCTGGAAGCAGAAGTACACAAGAGCATGCAGGGAATACCCCCAACGCTTCATCTGCACTATTGCAGTCTTTAGGTCCATGATTGTTCAATAATTTGTTTGGCTTTGTATGTTAACTCTCTTTTCAGCCACCAGGTTCCGGATGCTGACCAGACTTCCCTGGACAGACGACCCCATCAATGTGTACTGGCGTGTCTCTTCCTCAGAGCCCCACCCTACTAGGGAAAGAGAGAGACAGGCTGGGAGTATGGACCGACCAGTCAATGCCCATGTTCAGCGGGGAAGCAATGACAGAAGCCAGACCTTCCACGTCTGCATCCCACGATGACCCTGGATCCATGCTCCCAGAGAGATAGAGAATGGGAAGGCTATCAGGGGAGGGGGTGGAATGTGGAGATGGGGTGGTGGGAATTGTGCAGAACTGTACCCCTCTTATTCTATGGTTTTGTTAATGTCTCCTTTCTTAAATAAATAAAAAAAAAAGAAAGAAAGAAAAGCAGGGACTGAGCAGGTCGCTCTTATTTGGCTGCTGCTGCTTCTCCTGGTCAGATGCATCTTGGCGGAGGTGTCCGCCATGGCTACTTCTCCTGGGAACTGAACACGTGTGACTCTGCTAGCCGGTAAACTTTGAGACCCCTCTACAGCTGTGAGCAACATTTACCAGAGCTGATAATTGTTTATCTTATGGGACTAAACTTTTGATAACTATATTGAGACTTTATGGACCTAGTGTACTCTTAACCCTTGATGATAAGTGCTTATTTTGCCTTTTACCTGTTTCACCCTACTAAACCTTGTATTGTTTAAACCCATTTCCAGCTCCCTGCTGCGAATCCTTTCACAGCCTCAGCTGCCTCCACAAACCCTTTTTAAGTTAAATAACAACACCACCCCCCTCCTTCTTTCTCTATGTAAAAAGGGGTACAACTCCACGCAATTCCTACCACTAGATCTCCGTGTCCCATCCCCTCCCCTGATAGCTTTCCTATTCTTTATCCCTCTGGGAATATGGACCCAGGGTTATTGTGGGATGCAGAAGGTGGAAGGTCTGGCTTCTGTAATTGCTTCCCCGCTGAACATGGGCATTGACAGGTGGATCCATACTCCCAGCCTGTCTCTCTCTTTCCCTAGTGGGGCAGGGCTCTGGGGAAGCAGGGCTCCAGGACACATTGGTGGGGTCATCTGCCCAGGGAAGTCTGTTTGGCATCATGTTAGCATCTGGAACCTGGTGGCTAAAAAAAGAGTTAAGATATAAAGCCAAACAGATTTTTGACAAATCATGAACATAAAAGCTGGAATAGTGCAGATGAAGAGTTGGGGAGCTCCATTTTGTAGATAGTTAGTAGTCCTATTTTAGTTATATTCCAAAGAGCCTATGACTATACTAGTTCTCTTTCCCTGAGCCTGAATTCTGATATGCAGGTGGATCCAAGTTATTGTCTGGGAAGATGATGTCATGGCTGGAAAAAAGGACCAGAAATCTGGGTAAGGGAAGAGAGTAGCTCCCAAATATGGGAAAGGCATATAAATATTGTTGACTGCAAACCCCATCGATTTGATGTGATCTGGGGTCCATATTCAGCTTAGGAGCCTATGTGACCTCTGCATCCCTGTAGATCTGAGCTCACATTCTGTGGTCATGAGTAGGAACATTCCAAGCTGCCCCATCTTCCTCAGGTGTAGCATAGAGTATGTTGTCCAGCTTCCCTTCTGAGGATGGAACATTCTCTACCGTTGTTGATCCAGGTTGAGGGCAAGGTCCTATGGGGGACCACAAAGGGGCCTATTGTGCTGTTCCTGATGAATCCTCATTTCTATGGCATCTTGAGCATCTGCCATGGGAGTCTATGGTCCTTGACATTTGCTTGCAGTCATAGACAACCAGAGCTTTATGTACACCAAGTCTGCTCTGCTCGTGTGAATCCTGCATTGCCTCAAAGACAGCATCCATCTCCACCTGATCCAGGACTTCGGAAACGATAAGGTCGATCAGAAAAATCCCAAGGATTCTAGGCAACAGTCACTAAGTTGGAGGAGAACATACTGATGGTGGATATGGAAGTTCTGCGGAATAAGGCAGTCCAATAAATGGAAAATGAAAACTCTAGCACCTCGGGCCACTGGGCCATCCTGACCCATGGAAAATGAAAACAGCATTCAGAATTGTCAAGAATAAAGAACAGGGAGCTGGGTGGAGGCACACCTGCTTAAGCACACATGTCACCACACGCAAGGACCTGCGTTCAAGTCATGGCTCCTTACCTACAGAGCAGAAGCTTCATGAGAGGTAGAGCAAGTCTCTCTGTAAAGGTGTCTCTCTGTCTCTCTCACACTCTAACTCTCTCCCCCTCTCAACTTTTCTCTGTCTTATCAACTAAAGAAGAAGAAAAAAAATAGGGTGGGAGCAATTGTTGCTAGGAGGGATAGATTCATCATGTAGGTGCTGAGCCCTAGCAAAAACTCTGATGGCAATAATAAAACAAACAAATAAATAAATGAAGTACAGAACATATCCTTAAGCAGAGGATAAAATACATATCCTTAAAGTGTGGTCTATATCTCAGAAAATTAACATGAAGCAACAGATGTTGATATACTGTCTGGCTAAATTACTGAACATGAGTTAATTCTTCAGATATTCAACCAGGAAGAGAAAGGACACTAGTAAGCAGGGGAAATTAAAGCTCTACATATATTTGTCACAGAAGGCAATGGAAGCATGGGCAGAAATTTCTGAGGGTTGAAGATTGATGTGAGAATATTCTATTTAACAAAATGGTAAATTGTGTATAAAGATGACAGGCATTCATGCTCAAAAATTCATAGCCCGTCCTGAAAATTTGTTTCAGTAATGAAATCACTCCAAACAAGAAATAAATAGAAATAAATAACTCAGGAACGGCGACAGCAGTGAAAGC
Organism: Erinaceus europaeus; assembly: GCF_950295315.1. Taxonomy (NCBI): domain Eukaryota; kingdom Metazoa; phylum Chordata; class Mammalia; order Eulipotyphla; family Erinaceidae; genus Erinaceus; species Erinaceus europaeus. Next base: position 5,618,918 of record NC_080172.1, read on the forward strand.
GCTGGCATTAACAATCAACACAGTTAACAGGAGGATGAAATCAAACATCTGGGGAAATACTAATTGCAACACAAAGCCTAGTGCTATAAACTTAAGCAAAGTAAAACTCTAGCTAGCAAACATTAAGACACGTAAATAGGAGCCAGGTGGTGGCGCACCTGGTCGAGCACATGCATTATAGTGCACAAGGACCCAGGTTCAAAACCCTGGTCCCCACCTGCAGGGGGAAAGCTTCATGAGTGATGAAGCAGGTCTCCTAGTCTGCGAATAATCCCATCAAAAGCATTCTTCCTTTATGAGAGTAGTTTTCGTCTCTGGCTTCTCTTTATTCTTTGCTAAGATATTATCTCTCTTCCATTGCCCATCTGTTCTAGCACACTGTCTACCCACTGGGAGCCTTACCACATTAATCTTAGTTGTTTTGAATTCCTACTCTTATAATTCCAATATCCTTGTAATGTCTGGTTTTGATATTTGTTCTATTTTTTTTCAAATTGTATGTGTGTGTTTTCCTTTCAGTATGTCATATATTTTTTTTCCCTTGGTAGCTGGACATGATTTATTCACTGAGTAAAAGCAGTGGCTGAAAACAGATTTTCGTAATGTGTTAATAAAATGCGGGGGAGAGGAAACACTCTATGGTCCTGTGTCTAGGTCTCAGATTTTATAGTGGGTCTGTGTCTTTGCACTGGGGAATTCACTAGTGTTTCTCCCCACTCACCCACCCCACCCCACACGAGGAAGGGCATGACAGGAGTGGATTGGCACAGGGCACTTCAGCCTACTCCAAGATTTGTTTTTGTTCATTTGTAAATATTTTTTATTTTTATTTTATTTAAATGAGACACACACAGAGAAATATACAGAGGTTTTTTTTTTTTTGTAGTGATCTAATAATGATTAACAAGACTGTAAGAGAACAGAGATACAGTCCTCACCACCAGAGTTCCATATCCCATCCCTTCCACTGGAAACTTTCCTACTCTGATTAACTAGTTTGTCCAAAAAAGTCATGGTATTATGCATGTACAAGCCTTAGCATCACACAAACAAAAATTTGGGGTTTTACAAAATACTTTTAACGTTTTTTCACTTAATATACTTTATACCCAGAAAAGACACATAAGCAAGTTAGTTTTTCTACCATTCATATATATGTACTGTTAATTACATTTTATTTACTTTTCTCTTTTTTGTCACCAAGGTTATCACTGTTTCCAACAGCAATTTTGTCCTTCCTTCCCTCTCTCTTTCTTCCTTTCTTTCTTCCTTTCTTCCTTTCTTTCTTTCTTCCTTTCTTCTTATGTGATAGGACAGTGAGAAATTGAGAGGAGAAAGAGCAAGAGAAAGGAAGAGAGAAAGAGAGATACCTTCAGCCCTGATTCACCATTTGTGAAGCTTCCCCCTGAAGGTGGGGACTGGGGGGGCTTGAACCTGGGTCCCTGTGCATGGTAACATGTCAGCTGGGTGTGCCACTGCCTGACCCCTATGTTCTACATTCTTTCAAAGTAAATATATATATATATATATATACATATATATATATATATATATTTATGAAAAAGCCAAGTACATAATATAATTTATGCATTTACTTGTTTACTTTTTCTGAGAGTGATCAGAGAACCACTCCTTCATCTCCTGTGGTACCAGTGATCAGCTCAGGACTCACACATGTAAAGTTTGGGCTCAACCTTCAACCACTCCCACCCATACCCAACCCCTCATCAAGTTTTAAATGTTAAATATTTCTGTTTAGCCTAATGCTCAGCTGTCATCTTGAACCTCCCTCTGCTGTCATGGTGAAGTTGGCCTCACTCAGTGGAATGCAGGCTTCAGATTAAAACTGAGATTCTAAGTAATACACTTTTTTTTCTCCCTTCTTGTTACCCTTATTGTTTTATTGTTGTGGTGGTTATTGTTGTTGTTGGATGGGACAGAGAGAAATGGAGAGGGGAGGGGAAGACAGAGAGAGGGAGAGAAAGACAGACACCTGCAGACCTGCTTCACCGCCTGTGAAGTGACCCCCCTGCAGGTGGGGAGCCAGGGCTCGAACTGGGATCCTTACGCCGGTCCTTGAGCTTGGTGCCATGTGCGCTTCACCCGCTGCTACCACTCGATCCCCAGTAGTACACTTTTGACAGAAAGTGGACCACACTGTATTCACTCCTGCAGAATGCTCTTGATAATATATCATGAACATGCTTCTACCCTACGGCAATGCCATTCTTAGGTCATTGCTACGTCAACCTTCTACCCTGTAAGATAGCTTGGTGATTTCGAAAGACCCTGTCTGATTATTCTTGCCCTTTTTCTTAAACTTTTTTACTATCTTTATTTACTTTTTGCATAGAAACAGCCAGAAACCGAGAAGGAAGGGGGAGGCAGAGAGGGAGAGAGACAGAGAGACACCCGCAGCACTACTCCACCATTTGTGAAGCTTTCCCCCTGCAGGTGGGGACCGAGGGCTCGAACCTGGGTCCTTGTGCGTTGTAACAGGTGTGCTCAACCAGGTGCGCCACCACCCGGCCCCTATTCTTACCTTTTAAAAAATCTTTTAAAAAATCTTTTTATTTATTTCCCTGTTTTTTGTTTGTTTGGTTGGTTGGTTTTTTTGTGGGGGGCAGGACTTATCTCTTATTCATTTATTTATACCAAGCACTGCTCAGCTCTGGTTTAGAGTGGTGCTGAGGGACTGAACCGGGGACTTTGGAGCCTCAGGTATGAGAGTGTTTTTGTTTAACCATTATGCTATCTACCCTTGACCTCTTATCTCTGCCATAAATCAAAACCCCTCCGATTGAGATCTAAGTTGCAGTTTGAGTATTAGTAAGTGTACAGAAACCTGTAGCTATGAAAAGTGTGTTTGAATTGAAAAGCAGCAGTTAGATCAATGTCACTCAATCAAAGAAGATTTTTATTTGTGCTTGTTGATTTTATACATCTTATTCCAAAAGCAAAAACGCTTGCAATTTATTCAAGAAGCTCTATTAGAAATATGTTCCAGTGATAGAAAGAAAATACAAATTCCTAATTTCTTTTTATAAGAAAAAAATGGCAATTTTTCTTCAAGTGCTGAGAGAAGGAAGGAGCATTTACAAAACGAATCCTGAGACTTAATAGTTACAGGCAGAAGTGCGGCCATCACCATTACTTTCATTGTTTTAGGAGTGCTATGTTATATTCTGGGCATGGCATCTTCATTAGCTGCAAGAACAAAATTACTATCACATGAGGACCTTCCTGGTAATTCATTTAATTTCCTGGGTTTTTTTTTTTTTTTTTTTGTAACTTCTGTAGAAGCACTGTTTTTAAAGTTTCCGCTTTGAAAACGGTCCATGGAACAAAGCAAACTTTTATTTCTGAATGCTTTGTGTGTCGGTGAGAGAGATGCATTTCACAGTCTAAGTACATTCCAAAGGCTGAGCAGACAAAGTGGCAGGGCTGAGGGAGAGGGTGGAGTGAGAGGAGCTGGTAATGGTGGTGCGGGAGTCCTGGGCTTAGGGAATGAAGGTGAGTCTACATCTGCTTTAGAAAAATAGGGCTGACTTGTTTTCCAGACATTGTGGACTAGAATAAATACTGCCAAGTCTGTTTCTTTTTCTATTTTTTTTAAAGAGTTCTTTTTAAAATATTTATTTATTTATTCCCTTTTGTTGCCCTTGTTTTATTGTTGTAGTTATTATTGTTGTCATTGTTGTTGGATAGGACAGAGAGAAATGGAGAGAGGAGGGGGAAGTCAGAGAGCGGGAGAGAAAGACAGACACCTGCAGACCTGCTTCACCGCTTGTGAAGTAACTCCCCTGCAGGTGGGGAGCCGGGGCCTCAAACCAGGATCCTTACATTGGTCCCTGTACTTTGTGCCACCTGCACTTAACCCGCTGTGCTACAGCCTGACTCCCAAGTCTATTTCTTTTAACTAGCTCAGAACTATAACCGATTTCAGGAAGGACCGGTAATACGGAATGTGTATACATAGGAAAATGATCTTCCCTGGGGGTCAGGCAGCGGTGTACCTGGTTAAAGCACACACACTACAATGCACAAGGACCCAGGTTCAAGTCTTCTGTGGCCACTTTTCCTTCAAGGGGAAAGCTTCATGAGTGGTGAAGCAGGGCTACAGGTGTCTCTCTGTCTCTCTCCTTCTCTATCTCCCTGCTCCCCCAATTTCTCTCTGCCTCTGTCTAGTAATAGATAAGACTTAAAAGAAAAAAAAATGATCCTCTCATCTTGGATGGAGCCTGAATGAATCATATTAAGTGAGGTAAGTCAGAAATAGAAGGATGAATATGGGATGATTAGTGGGGGTGGGAATTCAGGTCCTGAAACAGGATGGCAGAGGAGGACCTGGTGGGGGTTGAACTGTTATGTGGAAAACTGGGAAATGTTATGCTTGTACAAACTACTGTATTTTACTGTCAACTGTAAACCATTAATCCCCCGGTAAAGAAAAAAAAAAAAAAACTAAACCAAACATAGACATTTCACTACACACAGAATAAACTCTAATTGGATCAAGGAGTTGAATGTTAGACCAGAAACTATTTAAAAAAAAAAAAAGAAGAAAAGAAAAAAAAAAGAATGATCAAAACTAAGATAGTTCTTTATCCTACTTGAAAAAGAAAACTGGAAGTAACTAAAAACCAGAACCTTCTGTTCTCAGCCTCTAACCTTCCTCATACAGACCCTGGAGACAGAGACACTCAGTATTGGCCAGAGAGTCCATTGAAATGAGTAAAACAGCATTATCTTAGATTCCTGGATACCTGCGCAGTGTATTCCCACAAGACTCTGGGCTTTCCAGCATGCAGAAACCCACCTCTCACTTTCCTTCTGGGAAAAGAAGGAGTCAGGGCATTGCCAGGAACATTGTGTCTCCCTTTACAGTGACTCTGGTGGAGGTGAGCCCCCACATCAGATTTTTATAAGCTTGAAACCATGTTAGAGATGATGATCTTGTCTGGGCTTAGGGTACATAAGTTATTGTACAAGGAAACAGGCATCCTTAACCCTCTTTTACAGAAGGATTAAAACACAATTAAAGGACGCATGTCATAAAATAGGATTTGGTGGACATGTGGTGAAGTTTTAGCTTCATAAAAAGAAAAATGTTCAGTTTTTCCCATTACAAATAACTTTGTTCCTGCCAAACCCTTTCATATCCCAAATGTCTTACAATTTCTTGGTAGAACACAACACAGATAGGGCAGCCCAAACACTGAGTTACAATTTAATTCAAAGCATCTTATTGAAAACAGACTAAGGATACCTTCCTGAAATGTCTTTCAACATAAGCCAGAGCTGAGCAGTGCTCCGGTAAAAAGAAAAGAAAAGAAAAAGAAAAAGAAAAAGGAGGTCTTCATTTATATATTTTATTTATTTATTGCTAGCTAGAGACAGAGAGAAATTGGGAGGGAAGGGGAAGATAGGGAGAGAAACAGAGAGACGCCTACAACCTTGTTTCATCACTTGTGAAGCTTTCCCTCCTGCAGGTGGGGATCAGGGGCTTGAACCTGAGTCCTTGCACACTGTAACATGTATGCTCAACCAGGTGCGCCACCACCTGGCACCTCCCATATGTAATTGATAACATAAATCTAGGGGAAAAAAAGGGACTAGGTGGTGGCACACTTGGTAGACTGCATACACTATCATGTGAAGGGACTAGGGTTCAAGTCCCAATTATCTTCATTTATTAGCTAGAGACAGCCAGAAATCGAGAGGAAAGGGGGGTGAAAGAGGGAGAGAGACAGAGACACTTGCAGCAATTCTTTACCTTTTGCAAATTTTTCCCCCTGCAGGTGGGGTCTGGGGCTCAAACCTGGATCCCTGTGCACTATAACATGTGCACTCAGCCAGGTGCGCCACCACCCGCCCCCCTCCTTCTCTTCCTAAGTCACACCTACACCTATTACTACTTCTGAAAGTCCTTCATTTTTTCTTCCCCTCTCTCTACGTCCTGATGGAGTTGGAGTTCTGAACACTCTGGTCATATTCCTCCTATTATTTCTCCCCCACTGGGGAGTATGGACCAAAACACAAAAAAAAATTGAGGGAGGAGGGAGTACAGAAGGTGGAAGTTCTGGCCTCTGTCATTGTTTCTCTGCTGGACATGGGCATTGGCAAGTCAGTCACACCCCCATCCTGTGTCTGTGCTTCCCTAGTGGGGCAGGACAGCCCTCAGCGTGCTTCATGTTTACATTTTAGTGCTTGCGTGCGTGTCTTGTGGGAGGGGACATATCTACATCATATCAAGTTCTCCTTACAGCAGGGAGTTCTTTCTTTTCATCTCCTTCATAGCCTGGAAAAGATTCTATTAAGTTCAGAGACCATCTAAAAGTAATATGTGATCTTTAAAGGATGAATTGCCACAAAATCAATACAGCTTAAAGTATGGTAGACTGAGATTACATGGATCATAAAACTCTTTTTCATCATACAAAAGTCAAATCCTACTGTTCCTACTCCCTACCATTACCTGCTGGGGACTGTTATTTATAAGAACAATTTTTATTATTTGAATCTTTATGTGTTTGTCATAGCCAGGGGTCTATTACACCAGGTTCACTTTTTTTGGCAAGAGTGAGGAAGATGGAGAGGGGGAGAGAGAGAGGAGAGAGAGAAAAGAGAGAGAGATAGAGAGAGAGAGAGAGAGAGAGAGAAGCACCATTGCGCCAAAGCATCTTGTAATGTAGTGGGGGCAGTCTTTAACCTGCATTGCATGCGAACTAAAGCATGTGCACCATTCAGGCCTCCTATTCCTCGGGTCCTTAATCATCGCAGGTTTATCACTGGATGGGAAACTCAAATGCCTGCAAAGCCAGGCAGATAATGCAGCTCCTACCAGGTGTACAGCAGCAGGGCGTGGTGCAGACTGCAGTTAAAGGAAACTTCAAGGGAGTCGGGAGGTGGTGCAGCGGGTTAAGCGCAAGGACTGGCGAAAGGATCCCCGTTCGAGCCCCTGGAAGGAGATCTACGTGCAGACTGAGTCCCACTCACAGCCCTCCAGCTTAGCAGCCTAACTGACCGCGTGCTCTTCCTCATGGGGCAGCAGTGACGGCTCGTGGGGATGAGCCATTTGCTCAAAGCCGTATCACCACTTAAAGTCCAGGCTGCTCTCGGCTTTCTGATTCCAAGACTGGAGCTTTCTCTGCTTTCGCCGATGATGCTGGCTCTCAAAGAAGGACCCCTCTTCGTATTGCTCTCATTAAATTAGTTAGTTACAGCCGAGCCCCCCTTCCTGATTTCCTTGAGCAATAGATTCAAAATCATATCAGAACATGGAGAAGCTGATTAAAGGCCCAAGCAGACGGGCAGGGCAGGTCCTGTTCTGATGAGACGTGAGGACTGCTGCATAAGTGTACAGTCCCCATTTTCCTGGCTCAGCAATGACCCTAATCACCACCAAAACACCTTGTAAATCACTGAGTCAGAAACTTGCACCTGTCTAGTTCAGAGACAGCCCTAGAAGTCCTGACACCATCCCTTTGTAGTCGCCAGATGGCTGGGGCCCAGATTTCACCTATGAAGCACCCTGCCTGAGGACTTCTTTTGTTCCAGCAAGCAAAAACCCTGCTAGAGGCACTTCTGATCCATGAACCCCAGCTCACTACACTGTGTGGCTTTGTGCAGGGCCCAGATTTGCTCGTTTGGCTTCTAATTGGCATTATTTCTTGTCTGGAAAGAGACTGATTATACAGCAGCGGTGCAGTGTGGTGTGGCAGCCAGATCTCGCTTTTGGAACAGGACAGATCCTCTGAACGGACTGCTTCATTCAATCAACCAGCAAACACTCCTGAGGGGTCCTTACCTGCCAGCATGTGCTCTAGGGTCCAGGAAGATAATGGAGAACAAAACATTTGAAAGCCCCTGCTTTTATGAGGTTCATGGAGGGTGGCACTGAGGAGGGACCTGGCAATACACAAAGTAGATCATTAAATTGCATAGTATATGGGAAGGTGCTTAGTACTAGAAACAAGATTAAGCAGAGACAGAATATGGTGACTGCAGTGTAAATGGTGTGTGCAGAGGAGCAAGAAGGGCAAAGTGGCTGTCAGGAGGGGTGGGTTCTTCAGCCCCAGGGATGACTCTGGTGAGGGGGAGAAGGAGAGGAAAGGAATAGTCAAGACTGACTGCAAGGTTTTAAGACCTGAACTGAAAGTAAGGAGTTTCCATTTACTGAGATAAGAAGGCTTTGGAGGAGGTGGTGATAGGAGGGGAAGAATCAGCAGTTTGTATCCGGAAATGCTAAGTGACAATGAGAAATAAGCAGTTGCATATGAGTCTGAAGGAAATAAGAGACCTAAAGGTGGGATCTAAATTTGGCACTATAAAAAAGGTACTTGGGGGGGGGGGTCAGATGGTGGCACACCCAATTAAGCGAACTAGTACTAAGCACAAGGACCTGCGCAAGGATCTGGATTCAAGTCCCCTGGCTCCCCACCTGCGGGGGGGGGGATGCTTCACAAGCAGTGAAGCAGTTCTGCAGGTGTCTCTCTGCAGGCTTCCTGACTTTAGAAATGACCCCAGACACTGTAGGTGACCTTATAAATCACCAAGCCAGTCAGAAACTTGCACCTGTCTAGTTTACTGAAACCCTGGGACTCCTAAGAGCATCCCTGTGTACAAAATCTGTCTCCCTTTTAGGGAATCTGTGTGAGTGACCATTTAGGAAAGATATTTCAGAATGCCAAGTTTGTACTGGCCACAGGCTTGTATGACCCATGGCAGTTACCTCTGCATGACCAGCAACGATCTATAACTCCTCAGACAGACAGGTATCAGGGAGCCAAAGGTCCAAGCTCATACCTGATGTAAATGAGGGGAACGTGACTGGCTAACCACTGCAACCATACATCTTCTGAGAGCCTTTTAAGAGCGATACTGAGGAGGACTTTGAAACAGATAATCTTGTTAGAGAAGACTTCTGGATTCCCTTCTCCTTATTAGTGACACAGCACCATGCAGATTTCCTTGCTTCTTTTTTCCCTCCTTATCTAACTGTTCAGTTTTGTTTTGTTTTGTTTTGTTTTGCTAATATAAGCTGTCTTAAAATTCATTTATTTTGAAATGAGCTAATTAAGGCAAGATATCTAATGGGTAGATTCATTATTTACCATTACTTACCACCCATCTTTTTGTAGTTGTTGTTAGTGATTTAATATTGATTCACAAAATCATAAGATAATAGGGGTATAATTCCTTAATGTTCCCAACACAAGAGCTCTGTGTCCTCACCCCTTCATTTGCCCATGGCCACAGATATGAGCTGACATTGTATCTGTAACTATAGATCTCTGTCTTTATCTGTATCTATTTTTTTTTGCCCATATTTTTCTACATCCCTGCTTTCACTTCCTTTCTAGGTCACACCTATTCCTATTACTACTTCCAAGTATCCTCCATTTTTTTTTTCTCTTCTCTCTGATGAGGGAAACAGTGCCTGGCTTTTTCTGGTGATTTACAGATTCATTTTCCTCTCTGCTTATCACCCATCTTCAAGAGAATAAGTTCATGCAAGCTGCAGGGCCTCTCAAGACCAGGCCAGGCTCTTAAGTAATTATTCATTGTTTCAGAAGCAAGCAAACTGTTTCTAAGACTTGAGAGAACCATGGTGGTTATCTTTGGGAACTGGGAGGGTGGAAGATACAGAATTATGGTGGTGGGTTTTGTGTAGACCTATACATTGTAATCTTACAGGCTTGTAACCTACTATTAATCACAAATGAAAAAAATGAAGGAAAAATATTCATTGTTTCTGCATAGGAGACTTTAAGTTAATTCACAGGAATCTGCCCTCAAGCTAGTGACTTTGGGCATAGCACCTGCATTTGCAATTTCTACCCTTGTAATATGATAGAAATAAGATATAATTATGCCTACCTGGTAGGATAGTTGTAGAAGAGGAAGAAGCAGCATGCAAATTGCCTACAAGAAAGCCTGGTTAGACTTCCAGAGGCAGAGCTACGAGCAGCAGATCGCCTCTCCTCTCCTCTCCTCTCCTCTCCTCTCCTCTCCTCTCCTCTCCTCTCCTCTCCTCTCCTCTCCTCTCCTCTCCTCTCCTGTCCTCTCCCAGATCAACTAGGAATACCAAAGGAGACCACCCGGACCGAAACAAGACAGGACTAGAATGACCACAGGAACCCAGTAAATCACCCGTGAGTACAAACACGCGTGGCTGGTGACAGAGAGGAGAGAGGGGCCTAAGGAGAGATTAAGTGACTGCTAACATTCAGCAGTTTATCAGTGGAGACACCACCTCCAGTCTGCTCCACAACAAGGGGACAGCTGAAGGGAGGAAAGGACTCCCCAGAGACTCACCAGGTGCAACTCTGAGTCTCCATTGCTACTACCCTCAGAATCTGGAGCAGCAACAGGGAGGGACACCAGGGGACAGAGATCTAACCAGGAAACTCAGGAGAAGACCTATACCTCCTTGGCATAGCTGAGGGGCTGTGAAAGTCTCTTTGCATAACCACTGGATTATCTCTGCCACACCCTGCTTTATCTCTTGCTCAGGAGTCAGTGATTAAGCTAAGAAGCCTATTGATAGTTTAAAAGCCCTCAGGCTCCCATAGCCTACAGGGAAGAAAAAAAAAAAAGAGGCTTTTACACCACTGAGCTCCAACTCAGGGATTGAAAAAACTGTTAATTTCCATCACGTTAAACCCTTTAATTAAATTACTTAGACACAAGTCAATCCAGGCAATAGTAATCAATAATTTGAAAAGTACTGATAAAGGGAACTCATAACATAATATATAAAATGGATAAAACAACAATAAAAATATATTGGAGACTCGAACCAGGACAAGAGTCCAGCTAAAAGTCCTCCAGAGGCTGAAGCACAAAACAACGAGTTCAACATCCAAACATTAGCTAAGGAAATAATAACAGGAGTGAGTAAAGAATTTGAAAAAATTGTAATCAGAACTGCAGGAACAACAAATGAGAATATGGAAGAAAATTCTAATTATCTCATGGTTATTAGAGAGCTGAAAGCTGAAATCGCTGAGCTAAGAAGGCAACTAGCTGAACAAGCTAAAACAGTATCAGAGAAGGGCAACAAAATAGATGAACTCCAGAAAGCAGTAGAGGGCAGAGAGAATAGAATCTATGAGGCTGAAAACAGAATTAGCAAGATTGAGGATGAATTAGAGACAACTAAAAAAGAAGTAAGAGATCTCAAAATGAGATTAAGAGATGCTGAAAACAACAACAGAGTCCTATGGGATGACTTCAAAAGAAAAAATATACGCATTATTGGCTTACCAGAGGAAGAAAGAGAAGGAGAGGAAGAAAGCATTCTCCAGGCCATAGTAGCTGAAAATTTCTCTAGTTTAGACAACACCAAAGACATAAAGATTCAAGAAGCCCAGAGGGTCCCAAACAGAATTAACCCAGACCTAAAGACACCAAGACATGTCATACTTAGATTGGAAAGGAATAAGGATAAAGAAAGGATCCTCAAGGCTGCAAGAGAAAAACATAAAGAAAGGATCCTCAAGGCTGCAAGAGAAAAACAAAGAGTCACCTACAAAGGAAAACCCATAAGATTAGCAGCAGACTTCTCCATACAAACACTACAGGCCAGAAGAGAATGGCAAGATATCTATCGAGTGCTCAATGAGAAAGGCTTTCAGCCAAGAATACTATATCCTGCTAGACTGTCATTCAGACTAGATGGAAGCATCAAAACCTTCTCAGACAAGCAACAGTTGAAGGAAGCAACCATCACCAAGCCTGCCCTGAAAGAAGTTCTGAAACGTCTCCTATAAACAACCAGACCACCACAAATAGGACATATATCAAAACACTCTAAAACTCTACAAGAATGGCGTTAAAATATCTTCAATCTTTGATATCAATAAATGTCAATGGCCTGAATTCACCTATTAAAAGACACAGAGTAGGAAGATGGATCAGAAAACACAATCCAACAATATGTTGTCTACAGGAAACTCACCTAACTCAACAAGACAAACACAGACTTAAAGTGAAAGGACGGAAAACTATCATACAAGCAAATGGCCCACAAAAAAAGGGCAGGAACAGCTATTCTCATATCTGACATGATAGACTTGAAAATAGATAAGATTAAAAAAGATAGGAATGGACACTACTTAATGCTCAGAGGATCAGTCAATCAAGAGGACTTAATTATTAATATCTATGCACCCAGTGAGAAGCCATCTAAATACATCAAACTTCTTCTGAAAGAGCTACAGCAATATATTAACAGTAACACAATCATAGTAGGGGACTTCAACACCGCACTATCTCAACTTGACAGATCATCCAGGAAGAAAATCAGTAAAGACATAAGGGAGCTAAATGAAGAGATAGATAAACTAGAACTATTGGACATTTTCAGAGTCATTCATCCCAAGAAACTGGAATACACATTTTACTCAAATCCACATGGATCATTCTCAAGGATAGACCATATGTTAGGCCACAAAGACAGCATCAGCCAATTCAAGAGCATTGAAATCATCCCAAGCATCTTCTCAGACCACAGTGGAATTAAACTAACACTTAACAATCAACAAAAGATTAGTAACAGTCCCAAAATGTGGAAGCTCAACAGTACACTTCTTAACAACTTCTGGGTCAAAGAGGAAATCAAGGAAGAAATCAAAATGTTTCGAGAGTTCAATGAAAATGAAGACACAAGCTATCAAAATATTTGGGACACAGCTAAAGCAGTCCTAAGAGGGAAGTTCATAGCTATACAAGCACACATTAGGAAACAAGAAAAGGCACAAATAAACAGCCTGATTGCACATCTTAAAGACCTAGAAGAAGAACAACAAAGGAATCCTAAAGCAACCAGAAGGACAGAAATCACTAAAGTTAGGGCAGAAATAAATAACATTGAGAATAGGAAAACCATACAAAAGATCAATGAAAGTAAATGTTGGTTCTTTGAAAGAGTAAACAAAATCGACAAGCCTTTAGCCAGACTCACAAAACAAAAAAGGGAGAAGACCCAAATAAATCGGATAGTAAATGAAAGAGGAGATATCACAACAGACACTGCAGAAATTCAACATATCATGCAAGGCTTCTATGAACAACTATATGCCACCAAGCTAGAGAACCTGGAAGAAATGAATGATTTCCTAGATACCTACCAACTTCCAAAACTAAGTAAAGAGGAAGTGGATAACATGAACAGGCCCATCACAGCTAATGAAATTGAAACAGTTATCAAAAATCTCCCCAAAAATAAAAGTCCCGGACCAGATGGTTTTACAAATGAATTCTACAAAACTTTCAAAGAACTAATACCTCTACTTTTAAAAGTCTTCCAGAAGATTGAAGACACTGGAATACTCCCTGCCAGCTTCTATGAATCCAAGATCACCCTGATACCAAAAGCAGACAGGGACATAACCAAAAAAGAAAATTACAGACCAATATCTCGGATGAACATAGATGCTAAAATATTGAACAAAATTCTAGCCAACCAGATACAGCAGTATATCAAAAGATTGTTCATCATGACCAAGTGGGGTTTATCCCAGACATGCAAGGTTGGTTTAATATACGTAAATCAATCAATGTGCTCCACCACATCAACAAAAGCAAGACCAAAAACCACATGGTCATATCAATAGATGCAGAGAAAGCCTTTGACAAAATACAACATCCCTTTATGATCAAAACACTACAAAAAATGGGAATAGATGGAAAATTCTTGAAGATAGTGGAGTCTATATATAGCAAACCTACAGCCAACATCATACTCAATGGTGAAAAACTGGAAGCATTACCACTCAGATCAGGTACGAGACAGGGCTGCCCACTATCACCATTACTATTCAACATAGTGTTGGAAGTTCTTGCCATAGCAATCAGGCAGGAGCAAGGAATTAAAAGCATACAGATTGGAAGAGAAGAAGTCAAACTCTCCTTATTTGCAGATGACATGATAGTATACATGGAAAAACCTCAGGAATCCAGCAAGAAGCTTTTGGAAATCATCAGGCAATACAGTAAGGTGTCAGGCTATAAAATTAACATTCAAAAGTCAGTGGCATTCCTCTATGCAAACACTAAGCTAGAAGAAATTGAAATCCAGAAATCAGTTCCTTTTTCTATAGCAACAAAAACAATAAAATATCTAGGAGTAAACCTAACCAAAGAAGTGAAAGACTTGTATACTGAAAATTATGAGTCACTACTCAAAGAAATTGAAAAAGACACAAAGAAGTGGAAAGATATTCCATGTTCATAGGTTGGAAGAATTAACATCATCAAAATGAATATATTACCCAGAGCCATCTACAAATTTAATGCTATCCCCATCAAGATCCCAAGCACATTTTTTAGGAGAATAGAAAAAATGCTACAAATGTTTATCTGGAACCAGAAAAGACCTAGAATTGCCAAAACAATCTTGAGAAAAAAGAACAGAACCGGAGGCATCACACTCCCAGATCTCAAACTCTATTATAGGGCCATTGTCATCAAAACTGCTTGGTACTGGAACATGAACAGACACACTGACCAGTGGAATAGAATTGAGAGCCCAGAAATGAGGCCCCACACCTATGGACATCTAATCTTTGACAAAGGGGCCCAGACTATTATATGAGGAAAGCAGAGTCTCTTCAACAAATGGTGTTGGAAACAATGGGTTGAAACATGCAGAAGAATGAAACTGAATCACTGTATTTCACCAAATACAAAAGTAAATTCCAAGTGGATCAAAGACTTGGATGTTAGACCAGAAACTATCAGATACTTAGAGGAAAATATTGGCAGAACTTTTCTCCGCATAAATTTTAAAGACATTTTCAATGAAACGAATCCAATTACAAGGAAGACTAAGGCAAGTATAAACCTATGGGACTACATCAAATTAAAAAGCTTCTTCACAGCAAAAGAAACCACTACCCAAATCAAGAGACCCCTCAGAGAATGGGAGAAGATCTTTACATGCCATACATCAGATAAGAGTTTAATAACCAACATATATAAAGAGCTTGCCAAACTCAACAACAAGATAACAAATAACCCCATCCAAAAATGGGGGGAGGACTTGGACAGAATATTCACCACAGAAGAGATCCAAAAGGCCGAGAAACACATGAAAAAATGCTCCAAGTCTCTGATTGTCAGAGAAATGCAAATAAAGACAACAATGAGATATCATTTCACTCCTGTGAGAATGTCATACATCAGAAAGGGGAACAGCAGCAAATGCTGGAGAGGGTGTCGGGTCAAAGGAACTCTCCTGCACTGCTGGTGGGAATGTCAGTTGGTCCAACCTCTGTGGAGAACAGTCTGGAGAACTCTCAGAAGGCTAGAAATGGACCTACCCTATGACCCTGCAATTCCCCTCCTGGGGATATATCCTAAGGAACCCAACACATCCATCCAAAAAGATCTGTGTACACATATGTTCTTGGCAGCACAATTTGTAATAGCCAAAACCTGGAAGCAACCCAGGTGTCCAACAACTGATAAGTGGCTGAGCAAGTTGTGGTCTATATACTCAATGGAATACTACTCAGCTGTAAAAAATGGTGACTTCACCGTTTTCAGCCGATCGTGGATGGACCTTGTAAAAATCATGTTGAGTGAAATAAGTCAGAAACAGAAGGATGAATATGGGATGATCTCACTCTCAGGCCGAAGTTGAAAAACAAGATTAGAAAAGAAAACACAAGTCGAACCTGAAATGGAATTGGAGTATTACACCAAAGTAAAAGACTCTGGGGTGGGTGGGTGGGTGGGGAGAATACAGGTCCATGAAAGATGATGAATGACATAGTGGGGGTTGTATTGTTAAATGGTAATCTGGGAAATGTTATGCATGTACAAACTATTGTATTTACTGTTGAATGTAAAACATTAATTCCCCAATAAAGAAATAAATTATTAAAAAAAAAAGCCTGGTTAATAGTAAGTATTCATAATATGGCAATTGCTCTTGCTGCCATCATATGTATTCTATATGCCTTCTCAAGCCCTACTGGCTATTTGAAAGGTGTTTTCAGAATGCTCAGAAAATCTATTGTATCCCTGAACTATCAAGCCTACATTCTTGGGAGCCAGGTGGTGGCACAGCTGGTTGAGCGTACATGTTATACCTGGTGTAAGGCCCTGATCCCCACCTGCAAGGGGAAAGCTTTGCAAGTGGTGAAGCAGCGGTCTGTCTCTCTCTCTCTATTTCTCCCTACCCTCTCGGTTTCTGGCTATCGCTATACAATAAATAAAGATAATAAAATATTTTTTTAAAAAGCTGCATTCTTGGGTCCAGGAAGTGGTGCGCCCAGTCAAGCATAGGTATCACCAAGTAAGTACAAGGACCCAGGTTTGAGCCCCCACTCCCCACCTGCAGGAAGGGCACTTCATGAGCTGCAAAGCAGGTCTGAGGTGTCTTTCTCCCTCTCTCTCTCTCTTCCCTTCTCAATTTCTCTGTCCTGTCAAATGAAAATGGTAAGCGGGGAGGGACAAATGGCCTCCAGGAGCAGTGGATTCGTAGGGCTGGCACCAAGTTCCAGCAATAACACTGGTGGCAAAACAAACAAACAAACAAACAAAGACTGCGCACTTTTACAAAAGACTTAAAGGGTATAGTTTCACTCTTAGATATGTGTGTGTCCACACTTTTTTGTATGCCTCTTCTTTCTGGTAATTATCACAGTTTTTATAAAGTCTAAGAGACAGTTTGGTTAATACTTCTTTTAATTTGAAATTTTATATATTTTGGCTATCTATATTCCAAACATAATTAACAGGAGGTTACTGGTAGGTATCTTTTACTTCTTCTTTCCCTTAACAAAATCAGCTCTAGTTTCATCAGTTTGTCCCAGTGTTATCAAATCATCCTTTCAAAATTTCAGTGCAGCGTTCCACTGAATATATATATCACATAACTTGTTATCCCGTGAACTGTCCATAGGTATTGAGGTTGGTTCCTTGACTGACTGCTTTGAATAGTGTAGCAGTCAACACATGGGTGCATATATTCTTATGGATCAGTGTTTTCATGGCCAAATTACATTCTCTTCTGTGCTCTGACAATATCCTATACTTCTCATATCATAATTATTATAGATTGCATTCTTCTGTAATACAGTTGAAGATCTGACTTTCTTTTACCTCTCTAAGCTCTGTGTCTGGAAGTGTTATGCCTGTCTTGTTCATGGTTGTATGTCCAGAGACTGTGGATATTCCATAACTACTCATTGCATTGGAATTTTCTGAGTTGATGGAATAAGGCCTGGTTCAATTTGGCTCAGCTCTGGAAATTAGAGATATAGTTACTTTAGGAATTTGATCTAGTCCTATGAAGCCCCAAAGAAGACTTTTTTAAATTTATTTTTAATATTTATTTATTTCCTTTTTGTTGCCCTTGTTTTTATTGTTGTTGACATTGCTATTGTTGGATAGCACAGAGAGAAATGGAGAGAGGAGGGCAAGACAGAGAGGGGGAGAGAAAGACAGACACCTGCAGACCTGCTTCACCGCCTGTGAAGCGATTCCCCTGCAGGTGGGGAGCCGGGGACTGGAACCAGGATCCTTCTGCTGGACCTTGTGCTTTGCGCCAATGCGCTTAACCTGCTGCACTACCGCCTAACTCCCCAAAGAAGACTATTATCCTTCAAGACTATGGTTATAAACCCTGTACCAGGCACTAGAAAAAGACTAGCAAACAGGATCTTGGAGTCAAGTGAGATAGATGATGAACAACAAAGTAATTAAATAATCAAGGGCCCAGGTGGTAGTACACCTGGTTAAGCGCACATAGTACTAAGCTCAAGGATCCACAGCAAGGATCCAGGTCTGAACTCCTGCTCCCCACCTGTAGGGGAGACAGTTCACAAGCATCAAAACAGGTCTGCAGGTGTCTCTCTTTCTTTCTCCTTCTCTATCACTCCCTCCCCTCTCAATTTCTCTCTTTCCTATCCAATAAAATGGGGGAAAATGGTCTCCAGGAGCAGTGGATTTTTAGTGCTGTTACAGACCCCCACTGTCAACCCTGGAGGCAAAAATGGGGGGGAATCATGAAACCTGCTGTGAGGGGGCCAGGGACAAAGAAACTCAGAGACCTCATGAAGACAGAGCCGTCAGAGACTCCTTTAAGAGGGGTCATTTGAATCGAGTGGAAGTCAATTACAGCAAAGATAGAAATACTATGGACCAAGAAAGATCTGAAAAGGGAAAAGAGATCAATATGTTGGCTAAAATGAGAGAAAAACAGCAGGCAGAGAGAAAAGGGAGGGAGGGAGAGACTACGCTGGAGAAGTTTGGGGTGATTCATGCTCTGATGTCTCAGGCACGGCGGTAGGTACACTATTTGGGAGAGTCGTTCTTGGAGCTGGCAAGACAGCTCCCTGTGACGGCGCACTGGGTTTGCCATGGGCTCAAGCCTGGCTCTCATTGCACGAAGGGAAGCTTTGATGCTACGGGGTCTTTCTCTGTCTCTTTCTTTCTATCTGTAACAGTCGTCCTGGAGAAGAGAAACCCCAGTGAGGAGCCAGGTGGTGGCGCACCTGGTTGAGTGTGCATGTCACATGGCATAAGGACCCACGTTCAAGCCCCCAGTCCCCACCTGCAGGAGGAAACTTCACAAGTGGTGAAGCAGGGCTGCAGGTGTCTCTCTGCCTCTCTCCCTCTCTATCTCCCCCCTTCCTCTCAATTTCTGGCTGTCTCTATCCAATAAATAAATAAAAATAATAAAAATTAAAATGTATATATATTTTTAAAAGAGAGAAACTCCAGTGATGAGAGGAGAGAATCACTCAACCATATGTATAAAACTGGATCGTGGCTTAACAGAACTAGACAGAGATTGAGCCGTCATGAGAAATAGTGATGGTGAGATGAGGAAAAATTACTATGTTCTATCAGGAAGCCAAGAGAAGACTTGCTGGAGAGAAGTAAGTGAAAAGCGTTAACAAGACTTGCTCTCAGAACAAGAATTCTGTTACAGTGTTGGTGGGAATGCAGATTGGCGTGGCCCTGTGGAGAGTCCTTAAATAAATAAAAAGGGAAATGCCTTATGACACACAAAAAACGTTTAGCCATTATTCCTATGGATATGACAACTCTGAAGCATCCTTATGTTCATGACGATTTGACTCACAGTAGCCAAGGAGTGAAGCAACCTAAATGCCCATTGACTGACAACTGGACATACACTCTTCCATTTCTCTCTCTTTCTCTTTCTTTCTTTCTTTCTTTCTTTCTTTCTTCCTTCCTTCCTTCTTTTCTTCCTTTCTCTCTCTCTTTCTCTCTCTCTCCCCATCTCTCTCTTTCTCCTTCTCCCTCTCTCTCTCTCTCTTTTTTTTTTTCCTCCAGAGTTATTACCAGGGCTCGGTGCCTGCACTATGAATGCACGGCTCCTGTGGCTATTTTGTTGATGATTTTGGTCAGGACAAAGAGAAACTGAGAGGGAAAGAGAAGACAGAGAGGGAGAGAGAAAGACAAACACCTGCAGGCCTGCATCACCACTTGTGAATCGACCCCCCTGCAGGTGGGGAACTCAGGGGTGGGGGGCGAGCTGGGATCCTTGCTCAGGTCCTTGCTCTTAGTACTACATGCATTTAACTTGATGTGCCACCGCCCAGCCCCTCATACATTATTTTAATGGAATACTACTCTGTCATTGAAAAGGATGAGGTGGTGCGCTTCCAAACAAAAGAGATGAATGGAAGTGGAGGTGGTGATGCTCAGTGAAGGAAATGAGAGAGAAGTGCTGCTTGGTTTCTGCTCATATGTGGAATGTACAGAGTCGACATATATAAACTGGGGGGTCTAAGGTCACACATGGAGCCCCATGCTGTACCAGGCGCTAGGAAGAGGCTAGCAAGAATGGGGAATAAGAAATATCCAATCTGTCTCTAAGACTTTGTGAGAACGACAGTGGTTACTGCTGGTGGCAAGGGTGGGAGAGGCAGAACTTTGGTGGGTGCTCTGTGGAACTGTACCCCTGTAATCATAGAGTCTTGTGAACTATTATTAAATCACTAGTAAAAATAAGGTTTAAAAAAGACTCACCTTCAAGTTGGAGGCTTGGTCCAGGGAGAGACTGACAATGCCAGTTACAGGAATGAGGACAAGGAAGAATAGAGGGCAGGGCCTCTGCAGACCCAAGAGTTCCTTTTAAGAAATAATGAGTTTGGGGAGTCGGGCAGTAGCGCAGTGGGTTTAGCGCAGTGGGTTCAGCGCACGTGGCGCGAAGCGCAAGGACTGGTTCCAGTCCCCGGCTCCCCACCTGCAGGGGAGTCGCTTCACAAGCGGTGAAGCAGGTCTGCAGGTGTCTGTCTTTCTCTCTCCCTGTCTTCCCCTCCTCTCTCCATTTCTCTTTCCTATCCAACAACAATGACATCAATAACCACAACAATGTTAAACAAGGGCAACAAAAGGGAATATAAATAAATAAATAAGTATTAAAAAATTTTAAAAAGAATTAAAAAAAATAATGAATGAATGAGTTTTGAAAGACCAGGCAATGGCACACCTGGTTAAGTGCACACACACTACAGTGTGCAAGGACCCAGGTTCAAGCCCCTGGTTCCCACCTGCAGGGGGAAAGCTACAGGAGTGGTGAAGCAGGACTGCAGGTGTCTCTCTCTCTCTCTCTCTTTCTCTCTCTCTCTCCCTCTCTATCTTCCTCTCCCCTCTCAAATTTTATCTGTTTCTATCCAATTATAAGTTAATAAAAAGATTAAAAAGAGAAAGAAAGGAAGGAAGAGAAAGAGTGAGTTCTGGAAATTCAAGAGTCTCCATGGGACAGCCAGCTGCAGCCTGAATCTGTCCCAGATAGGAATAGAGTCCAGCCTCTACTGGGATGGCCTGAAGTTCTTCTTGGACCTCAGAGAGCCTGGAGGAAGAAAGGGCTTGCAGTGCTGGGGGTGAGTAATCAAGGAGAGAACAAAGCATAAAGTAGCAGTCGTCTCCAGCAAAGATCAACACTCAATGTTCTTGGAAACCGAAGTGCTTGCTTGAATGTCTGCAGCTAATGACCAGGAGGAGAGGTGTTACCCAATCGGAAAACAGCTTGAGTGGAGCTCCAGGCAGGCCGCCCTCAATTCCATGAAGGGTCTCTCATCCCACATGCCACTGGAATGGAAACCAGATTGAAAAGTTAGCACAGGCCAGCCAGCTGGGTGCTGTTCAGACATCTGTGGGCAGTCAGGCGCCTCCTTGCACGTTTGGTCCTGCTCATGGCTGGTTTCATGCTAAGAGAAGCAGATTTTTTTTTTCCTTTCTGTGACCACTGGTCTGTAAAATCCATAAAGAGTTCTTTGGGGACTTACTGGACTTGTAGGGGTTCTCAGATGGGTAAGGAGGGTGGCCTGGAGCTTAGTACCATTGCTCAAACCTCAGTGCTCAAAGCACTGAGGCCAGGGACCAATTTTTTTTTTTTTTCGGCCAAATGTCAGGAACAATTCAAGTCCCAATGGCCTGTGACTCTAGACACCCCTCAGATCCTTAGTGGTCAGCCGAGGTCACAGAGTTATTGTTCTGGATGCCACCAGAATTCAGCCAGTCCTCAGAATAGCCCTACAGTGTGCTTTCTTCTTTTTTTTAAGTTCTTATTTATAAAAATGAAACACTGACAAAAAACATAGGATAAGAGGGGTACAACTCCATGCAATTCCCACCCCTAGAAATCTGTATCCCATCCCCACCCTTGAAAGCTTTCCTATTCTTTATCCCTCTGTGAATATGGACCCAGGATCATTATGGGGTGCAGAAGGTGGAAGGTCTGGCTACTGTAATTGCTTCTCTGCTGAGCGTGAGCGTTGGCAGGTCAATCCATACTCCCAGCCTGTCTCTCTCTCTCTTTCCCTGGTGGGACTGGGTTCTGGGGAAGCGAGGCTCCAGGACACATTGGTGGGTCGTCTGCCCAGGGAAGTCTGGTTGGCTTTCTATCCCTCGGGCATAGGTGAAATTTCCTCTTCCTGTCAACTGCTCTTGTCCATGTGACTGCTTTAAAAGGTCATCTCGCTCCTCCCTTTTCCTCTGTGGCAGAATTCTCTGCCCCTAGATCCTAGACTCCAGCTACCCCTAGTAACAGTGGCTAAGCAACACACAGAAATAGAATTCTGGGGCTGGGGCTGGGTGGTGACTTACTGGTAGGAGCTCGCACATCACCATGCGCAGAGACCTGGGTTCAAGCTCCTGGCCCTGCCTTTAAAGGGGAAGTTTCACCAGTGTTGGAGCAGTACCGCAGGTATCTCTCCCTCTATTAAAAAAATGGCCATTGAGGAGCATCAGGGAATCATGCAGCCCCCAAGTCTCAGTGGTAACTCCGGAAAGAAAAAAAACCTACCTAGGAAACCACGCTCCTTACCTCCAACAAACAGCCCGCTGCCAGTGGGTCTTATAGGAAGGCAGACAGCCATCTCTAGTGGTTATCCAGGAAGCTAGAATTTTTTCTAACAAAGTCCAAAATGGCTAGGACTTAGTAGCTTCTAACTCCCCTAATGTTCCACTCTATTTTCAGCTTAGGACTAACCAGAGAAAGCCAGACATAGGACTCTGACAGGCACCATCCCCCTGACAGCACCCCCATCCCATGACACTGAAGACCTCACTTTTCCACTAGAAAACATCCCACTCCCTCCCTGCCTTCTGCTGTATCTGCCAAAATGCTAGTGACT
Source organism: Erinaceus europaeus (assembly GCF_950295315.1). Classification (NCBI taxonomy): domain Eukaryota; kingdom Metazoa; phylum Chordata; class Mammalia; order Eulipotyphla; family Erinaceidae; genus Erinaceus; species Erinaceus europaeus. Next base: position 5,641,549 of record NC_080172.1, read on the forward strand.
GGTCCTTTGCTGCAGACAGTGCTGAAGAAATAACCTTTGCTTGTTCTTCATGTATTTCCACAGCCACTTATTGATTTTTCTTTTATGAATTTCCAGAAGTAATTTAATAGTGCAGTTGGACAACCCTACTAAGCCCTGATTCTGTAGGATAAAGTAACATTCTAATAGGCTGGGGGTATGATTTCACTTGCTAACGTCCATGTCCAGCAGAGAAATGATGACAGAAGCCAGCACCCCCACCTTCTGCACCCCATAAAGAAGTTTGGTCCAGACTCCCAGAGGGGAAGAAATGTTAGAGGAAGATGACTTGAGGGATCCAAACTCCAATTCCAGCAGAGCCCAGAGAGAGAATGGGGAAATGGAAGGATACTAAGAAGTGGTAATAGGTATAGGTGTGACTTAGCAAGGAAGAAAAGGCAGGACCGCAGACAGAATGGGTAAATATGTATAAATATGGACAGACAGTTACAGAAATAATAGTCAACCCCTACCTGCCACCTTGGGAGAACTGCTGATGTTTTCAAAGGTGGGAATGGGACATAGAACTCTGGTGGTGGGAGCGGCGAAGTGCTAGAACCCTGTCATCACATATTTTTAGAAACCAATATTAAGCCACTAATAAAATTTTTAAAAAGAAGAAAGTATGGCTATTTAACTAAATAGCCAGTTTTTCGCTAGAACCCTGATGACAGCTGTCAGAGTCTGCTTGAGCTAACATCAGTGTGACAACCTCAGAGAAGGTTGCCATGATGCTCATTCATTCATGGGTACTGGAAATACGGGGCCCAGTGATGGCACACCTGGTTGAGCACACATGTTACAATGCACAAGGAACCAGGTTTGAGCCACCAGTCCCTGCTTGCAGGTGGAAAGTTTTTTCAAGTGGTGAAGCAGTCCTGCAGTTGTCTGTCTTTCTTCCTCCCTATCTCCCTCTTCCCTCTCTGACTGTCTCTTTCTGGCTGTCTCTTTCCAACAGATAAACAATGATAATAAAAAAATAAAAACAGATCTGGGAATACTTTTCACTTGTAGAAAGGAACTTGGTCTGGCAGTCTGGTCCTTGCAGCAACGAGCTCTACGAACCACTTTGACCTTGGTTCAGTCAGGCTTCCTCCCCACTAACCTGGCCAAAACTTTGCAGCCATTCTAAATCCCACCACCACAGAGACCAGGCCATCTCGGGCCAGTGGTTGTCACGTGCAGTTGAAATCTCTCTGAGTCAGAAGTTGCCTTAACAACTATTTAACAATTGGTTTGTTTGATGAATGGGGGGTCAGGAGGAGAGCCAGAGCATCTGTCACTCAGGCACACGCATTGCCAAGGGTCAGATTCAGGCCCCTGTTCTGAAGAAGCCAAGACCTTCTCCCCTGTGCCACCTCCTGGGTCCTATTAACAATTGCTTGGAAAGAGGCTGAATTAGTGCTTCTGTGCAGGGGAGGCTCTATGCAGGAGTCCCAGTGGCAGAATCCAGCTGCTTCTCTGCTCACGTTGGCAGTTCCGCTCTGACCCCCAACTGTTCCTGCTACTCAGGCAAATAAAAAAAAAAAAAATCTCTGTATGAGGCCAGTGAGTCACTCATCCAGAAGAGTGCATGCCTTAGCCAGTGGGTTCCAGCCCTACTACCACTTAGAAGTGGTGCTGTAGTATCTATCTCTCCTCTCCTCCTCTCCTCACTTCTCAGTCTCTCTCTCTCTCTCTCTCTCCCTCCCTCCCTCCCTCCTCTCCCCTCTCTCCCTCACTCTTAGTGAAAGTTGACAGCCAGTAGGCTACTCAGTGCTGTCACGTATGAGACCCTGGCTTCATCCTCCCTTGCTATATTTATTTTAAAGCCCTGCATGACTTTGACTTGAACACGCTCCTCATAGGCTCAATGCTCCCTTTATCATTAAGCAGCTTATCAGATGACTTTTACCAACTCTTCAGTTCTATTCTTCAAGAGTGGCAAATATAATTTCCATCCTGTTCCATTTCCAGGAATATCTTAGCATTTCCCTCCCTCCTTCCCTCCCTTCCTACCTCCTTCCCTCCCTCCCTTCCTCTCTGCCTCCCTTCCTTCTTTCCTTCCATCCTTCCTTCCTTCCTTCCTCCCATCTTTCCTTCCTGGGTTATCTCTGGGTGCTGGCACTATGAATCCATTGCTCCTAGCAGCCATTTTTTTTTCCATTTTACTGGACAGGACAGAGAGAAATTGAGAGGGCAGGGAAGAGAGAGAGAGAGAGATAGACACCCGCAGACCTGCTTAGCCACTTGTGAAGCGTCCCCCCTGCAGATGCAGAGCGGGGGCTTGAATCCAGATCCTTGCACGGGTCCTTGTGCTTAGTACTATGTGTGCTTAACCAGGTGCACCACCAGCCGCCCCCCCCCCCCAGCATTTCTTATTAGCTGCTGTGATGCTTCCTAAGCTACATCTGCATCATGCAGTCCAGCGACTGCCCCTCCCTGCCACTGGCAGCAGGGCTGTCAACCCTCCCAGCGCCAGCACTGAGACCTGTTAGTACTTACTGCTAGAGATCACTGCTGCCTGCCACCCTGCTCAAGGAAGCTACAAGCCCCCAAGCTGCAGAGGCTACCATGACACCAAGCTGACTGCCCTGGGCAGACGACCTCACTGATGCATCCTGGAACCTCCCATCCCCAGAGCCCTGCCCCACTAGGGAAAGATGGAAACAGGCTGGGGGTGTGGATCCACCTGCCAACACCCATGTCCAGCGGAGAAGCAATGACAGAAGCCAGAACTCCCACCTTCTTTTGCTCCTCATAATGATCCTGGGTCCATACCCCCAGAGGGATAAAGTGTAGGAAAGCTTTCAAGAGAGGAGACGGAATACAGAGTTCTGGTGGTGGGAATTGTGTGGAAATGTACCCCTCTTATCCTAAGGTCTTGTCAATATTTCCGTTTTATAAATAATAAAAATGTTAAAAAAAAAAAAAAAAGGAGGGGAAGCTTCCAATGGAGGAAATGGGACATGGGACATGGGACTCTGGTGGTAGGAACTGTGTGGAATTGTACCCCTCTTATCCTAAAATCTGGTTAATCATTATTAAATCACTAATAATAAAATAAACAAATATAAATTTTTAAAAAGTTAACTACTGGCTAACATCTATCACAACAGGATGCCTTTTTAAAATTTCTTTATTGGGGAATTAATGTTTACATTTGAAGGTACATACAATAGTTTGTACATGCGTAACATTTCCCAGTTTTCCATATAACAATACAACCCCCACTAGGTCCTCTGTCATCAACAGGACGCTTTAAGAGAAAAGACTTGAGCTGGGGAACAGCTCACTTGGATGGTCCACTGCTTTGCCGTGGTCCCCACCAGACTGAAAGAAACTTCAGCTTATCTCTTCTTTCTTTATCTAAAAAAAGAAATCAAAAGACTACACTTCCTAGGGATCTTAGCTTCAGGAGTCATCTTGGACAAAGGCACACAGACTATCAAGGAGAAGAGATTCATGGCTGTGCTAAGTAAAGAGACCAAGATGGGCCAGAGAGAGAAGCCCAGATTCCAGCCCTTAAAACTCCAGTCTGGCTGCCAGGGTCCCAGCAGCCCCTCTGGAGTTGATCACTCTCAGCTTTCTAGTGCCTCCTGCAAGAAAGCCCGTCTGAGTGAGCACAGAGCCCTACTCACTGAATTCATTTACCAATGGACAGACAAGAGCTCCCTGCTAACCTGGACTTAAAAGTCTCCCTGTGAGGCAACCTTGACGTATTGGTAGAAAAAGCGACATGGGGGCGGGGGAAGGCAGGGGAGGGCAGGCAGTGGCACACCAGGTTAAGTGCACATAGTACAAAGTGCAAGGATCCCGGTTCGAGCCCCTGACTCCCCAACTTCGGGGGTGGGGAGGACACTTCACAAGTGGTGAAGCAGGTCTGCAGGGGTCTCTGTCTCTCTCACTCTCTATCTTCCCCTCCCCTCTAACTTCTCTCTGTCCTATCCAAAAAATCACGAAGATGGCTACAGGAACAGTGGATTCGTAGTGCAGGAACCGAGCCCCAGTGAGAGCGCTGGAGGATAGATGGATAGATAGATAGATAGATAGATAGATAGATAGATAGATAGATAGATACAGCATCAACAATTCACCTGTATTTCATACCTTCTATCCCAAAAGAAGAACTAGGGTCTTAACAAAATAAGACAAATTAGGCATAAGTACAAGTGGGACTACTGCCTATTAGAATCTCGTATGTCAAGGTTTCTAGTAAAAAAAAAAAAAAAAGACTATATATATATATATATATATATATATATATATATATAGCCTTCAGGGTTATTGCTGGAGCTCAGTGACAACCCTAGGAATCCACTGCTCCTGGTGGCCATCTTTTTTTCTATTTTATTGGACAGAGCAGAGAGAAATTGAGAGAGGAAGGGGAGATAGATAGATAGATAGACAGACAGACAGACAGACAGACCTGCAGACCTGTTTCACCTCTAATGAGGTGTCCCTCCTGAAGATGGGGAGCTGAGGGCTCGAACCCATATCCTTGCTCTTAAAACCAGGTGTGCCACTGTCAAGACTTAAATTATTTGCTAAACGAAGCAAACCCTGGTGTTCACTCTGACCTAAAACAAAATAATAAAAAGAAGTTTTCTTCCTATGATTTCAGTCTCAAGACCTGTGTTAAATCAAGCCCTCAATAGTGCTGGGGTGAGAGAGATTGTTTTCCAATTCACATCGGCCCCCAAAGGGCTTTCCAGTTGCTAAACTCAATCCACAGACATCCTCCAATCACATTTAGAGCTGCACCCCAGCCATTCAGCCTCGGTCTTTTGCACCGAACGTTTCTTTACATTTAAATCATCTCATTGTGCACGTCTGAACACCCGCACATACCTGAGATAACACAATGATCTCACAGTTAGTATTTGCAGCTTGCCCTCTCCACTAATCAGAAGGAAGAAGCTGTGAGTGGTCATGCCCTCCCAAACTAAATTATTTTGTATACGCAGCCCGAGAGACCATAACTACAATCTCCTGGTGTGACAGGAGCATGGAGACAGTGAATCAAAGTTGCCGCATTTGCAACCTCAGAAAAATAAGTTTTGGTTTTTCCTCCTTCCCAAACAGGTCATACATACATTCTTTATGGTGGAAGATATTTTAGTGGCTTAACATATTCGGCATCAGCCTCCCTCTATGAATCATTGTGCCAGGAGGAACAGGAAGAAGTGGGGAGATGGGGAGGGTGGGACCCTGGGAAGTCAGGGAGAGAGACAGAGCGGTGTGGATGCTCTTAGTTCCCTGCTGGCAAGCTATAGACCTGGATGGGATTTGTAATCTGCGATTCTACTGCTTCCTTTCGACAGGCTGTTCATGTGTTAACAATAGAAGAATGAGAACCAGAGCATCACTCTGGCATATGGGATACTGGGGATGGAACTGGGGTCCTCCTACTTCCTTTTATTTTAAAATTAGTTGGTTTATTTTATTTAATAGGACAGAGAAATTGAGAGGGAAAGGAGTTAGAGAGAGATGACTGCAGCACTGCTTCTCCGGTGGTGAAGCTTTCCCCCTGCAGGTAGAACCAGAGTCCTAACATGCTCTTAGCCAGGCTCACCACTGCCCAGTGCCAAAGAGAGTCAGAGCCCTGCTCAGCTCTGGTTTATGGTGTTGCTGGAGAGGTTGTGGGATCAAAGGAACCCTTCTGCACTGCTGGTGGGAATGTAAGTTGGTCCAGCCTCTGTGGAGAACAGTCTGGAGAACTCTCAGGCTAGAAATGGACCTACCCTATGATCCTGCAATTCCTCTCCTGGGGATATATCCTAAGGAACCCAACACACCCATCCAAAAAGATCTGTGTACACGTATGTTCTTAGCAGCACAATTTGTAATAGCCAAAACCTTGAACCTCGGGTCCTTACACTCGGTAATGTGTGTGCAAATTTACACAGAGAGAATACAAGCAAATGAGAAGATACGCTTACCTGTAATGGGGAGTGGGGGGATGAACAACAGCCTACATACCCATCTGTTAAGAAGTTTGAAGCTACTCCTTGTCTTCAGCAAGGGTGGAAACAGATAGGCTCACCCTATCCCAGTGGAAACAGAGCCAGTACAACCCACTGTAGAGAGCAGTCTGGTGCCATCCCCTACAAGAAAAATTCTCAGGAATGAAGCGAAAAATGAAATGGTTACAGACAATCTCTAAGCAGAACAAATGTTATTTCTTTTTAAAAAATATTTATTTATTTATTCCCTTTTGTTGCCCTTGTGGTTTTATTGTTGTAGTTATTATTCTTGTCATCATTGTTGGATAGGACAGAGAGAAATGGAGAGAGGAGAGGAAGACAGAGAAGGGGAGAGAAAGACACCTGCAGACCTGCTTCACCACTTGTGAATCGACTCCCCTGCAGGTGGGGAGCCAGGCGCTCGAACCGGGATCCTTATGCCAGTCCTTGCACTTAACCCACTGCGCTACAGCCTGACTCCCAGAACAAATGTTATTTCTATGTGAAAGTATAATAGTAAGTGGAAGAAATATTTCCTCAAGGGAGCGGGGCATTGATGCACCAGGTTAAGCACACATAGTATGAAGCGCAAGGACCAGTTCAAGGATCTGGGTTCGAGTCCCCCACTCCCCACCTGCAGGGGCATCCATCACCTTACAAGTGGTAAAGCAGGTCTGTAGGTGTCTACCTTTCTCTCTCTCTCTCTCCCTATCTCCCCTTCCTCTCTCAATTTTTCTCTGTCCTAGCCAATAAAATGGAAAAGATGGCTGCCAGAAGGAGTCGGTTTGTAATGCAATCACCAAGCCCCAGTGATAACCTTGGAGGCAAAAAAATAAAATAAATTGTATATAATCTTCAACAAAATGGCATATTACCCACAGTAAAATATCCAGCTTATACTGCTTGTGAGCAGAAAGACATCTGAGAAGTCCCCTGTCCGTGGGAAGGAAAGAAACCAGGGCATGGCTGAACCTCCTGGCCTTATCCCAAAGTCAGCCCGTGACTTTAGAGCAAGGACAATTGAGTTTCAAATGTTTGAATGGGGAAGTGGTTTGTTTTTTTTTCAATTTCCATTGCCATTCTCAACTCATAAAAATGTTTCTACTAGCTATTTGGTTTTTGTTTGTTTTAATGTTTTATTATCTATTAGCATTATTATGTTACCTTAATGTCTTATTATCTTTATTTATTTATTGGATAGAGACAGCCAGAAATTGAGAAGGAAGAGGGAGATAGAGAGGGAGAGAGACAGACACACCTGAAGACCTGCTTCACCACCCGAAGTTTTCCCCCTGAAGGTGGGGACTGGGGACTTGAACCTGGGCCCTTAAGCATTGTAACAAGTGCACCCAACCAGGTTTGTTTCCACCCAGACCCTCCACTAGATCTTTGTAAACAAGAGATACATGTGTTTGGTAGCTGAGGAGGGTGACAGTTACTGAGATGTTCTGGATTGAGACAGGCAGTGGAGTTTCCTAACCAGCCTATAAAGAGGGAGATGCCTCTCTTTTTCAGGAAGAGAGAGCACCACCAGGAGGATCTCAGAACCAAGTACAGCTGTTCCAACGGAGCCTCATTTCTGCTAACCTCTATGAGGGTGAGGGAGGTGGCTGCACTTGGGTTAAATACACATAGTACTTGCAAGCATCTGGGTTCAAGCCCCCACTCCCATCTGCATGGGGGAATGCTTCCTGAGTAGTGAAGCAGGTCTGCAGGTCTCTCTCTCTCTCTCTCTCTCTCTCTCTCTCTCTCTCTCCCTCTCTATCTCTTCCTCACCTCTGTCCTATCAAATACAAATAAAATAAAAAAAGAACCTCTATAATTGGGGCACCAGGTAGAGCGTCAGCAGTAGTTAAAATCAAGTGGTCTTTGTAGAATTCTTAGCTGCTAAACTGGCACCGGTGGACAGCAGAACCTTGGGAAGTAGCCAGTGTCCATGCCTTTTCCATTAAGCACAGCCACGCTGACTGAAGTCTGATGACGTGTGTGCGGGATGGTTCCAGAGTCTGGTATGTCAGGATGAATGAGACGCCACCTGTGACCTCGGGAATGAGCTGGTGGCACAGACAGACCTGAAGTCCACTGACAGTCGTACGGATGGGATGACAGAAGAAAAAAATTTCCCTTAATAAGGGAAAATAACAAAGAAGAAAATAAAAGACTTGCAGTAGGTTACCATGTTACAAAATGCTTTCACATGAATAGACTGGGCTGTGGGAACAGCCATGGCACATTTTTGTATAGGAAAACATCAAAAACTATGTCGTGACTTTACTGACAAGTCAATACTTATGTAGCAGAATTACTGACTATAGGGGAACCATTTGAAGTCGGGAACCTTGCTGTCGTCACTTGGTCAAGCACACAAACAGTGCGATCAGTTTCCACATTTACCTAAACATTTGTGTCTATCTTTTTCTCCTTCTCCTTCTTCTTTTCTCTAGATCAAGTATTGAGCCTCTGTTTATTTTATTCTCTCCCCCCCCACACACACTTTTACCCAGACTCATCTTGGGCACTTAAGAACCATCTTTAAGGTATTGGGTTGAATTATATTATCTGTAAAGCAAGTTGGCACATTTGTTGGCCAAAAATTATCAGTAGAAAAAAGGAGGCAGCATATCCAGTGGAGAAGCAGTTACAGAAGCCAGAACTCCTACCTTCTGCACCCCCAAAACAACCTTGGTCCACACTCCCAGTGGGGGAGAAGTGACAGGAGGAAGAGGACTCTGCACTCCAGCTCCATCAGCACCCAGAGAGAGAAGGAAAAGGAGAGGGGAAGAGAAGATTGGACCAGGAAGAAAAGGGGGGAAGTTATGTATAAATAATTTTATAAATAAAGACAGATAGTTGAAGAGATGATGGTTGGTCCATGTCTACAACCCTGGGGGAAACGTGGTGGCTTGCAGTGGGGAGACTGAAGATTCAGAACTCTGGTGGTGGGAATGGTGTGGATTTAAACCCCTGTTAACATGTAATTTTATAAAATACAATATAATATAAAATGAAAGAAGGGTTCAGGAGGCATGGGCAGATAGTGGTGCACCTGGTTAAGCGCTCATGTTACTGTGCATACGGACGTGGGTTCAAGCCCCTGGTCCCCCACCTGCAGAGGGAAAGCTTCACAATGGTGAAGCAGGGCTGCAGGTGTCTCTGTCTCTCTCTCCCTCTTAATCTTCCCCTCCACTCTCCATTTCTCACTGTCTCTATCCAATAGTAAATAAATAAAAATAATACCAAAAAAAGGAGGCCAGGCTCATATTACCAAGTGCAAGGACCCAAGGCTCAAGTCCCCACTTTCCATCTGCATGGGGTCACTTCACAAGCAGTGAAGCAGGCCTGCATGTGTCTGTCTTTCTCTGTCTTTCTGCTCATCTTCTCTCAATTTCCCTCTGGTCCATTTAATAAAAATTAGGAAGAAAAAAAAAAAGGAAAAAATGGCCACCAGAAGTGGTGAATTCAGAATGTTGGTACAACAACACTAGTGGCAATAAAAGAGAGAGAGAGAGAGAGAGAGAGAGAGAGAGAGAAGAGAGAAAGAAGAGAGAAAGAGAGAAAAGAAAGAGAGAGAGAGAAGAAGAAGAAGAAGAAGAAGAAGAGAGGAAGAGAGAAAAGAAAGAGAGCGAGAGAGGGAGGGAGAGAGAGAAAGGAAGGGAGGAAGGAAGGGAGGAAGAATGCAGAGTCTGCAAATAGCCATCGTCTTACCATGTGAGTAGCACATTTTAGCCCCACGTCAATGTCACTGCTGGTGATCAGGGCAGGTCACGGGTGAACACACAAACTCTCTGTCCAGTTCTTGCCTTCCTCTTCCCGCTGCACGCGGAAGCTCCTCAGCCCCTCCTTCTTCATCTTCCCTAGTCCATGCCTTGGCTCGAGTCCATTTTCAGGTCTGAGTAGCCCTGAACAACCTATATAGTCAGAGGCTCCCTTAGAAATCAAGTTCAAGGAGTCGGGCGGTGGCGCAGCAGGTTAAGCGCACGTGGCGCAAAGCGCAAGGACGGGCATTAGGATCCCAGTTTGAGCCCCCGGCTTCCCACCTGCAGGGGAGTCGCTTCACAGGCGGTGAAGCAGGTCTGCAGGTGTCTATTTTTCTCTCCCCCTCTCTGTCTTCCCCTCCTCTCTCCATTTCTCTCTGTCCTGTCCAACAACGATGACAACAATAACTGCAATAATAAAACAAGGGCAACAAAAGGGAATAAATATTTTTTTAAAAATTCACTTCAGTGAGACTCAGGTGATACTGTTCCCCTGTCTTATGATTCCTGGACTGTGTCCCTGGATCAAGTGTCATGGGGCGAGGAAATTAACACTGTCCAGGTCCCTGGCCACGCCTGGCACAAGTCATTGCTTTTTTCAGTTCTGGGCTCAAAGATTCTTTGGAAACCCACAAAAGCTCTTTGCTTCATTATGAATAATTTCTGATTTCATGGTTGTCCCCATGAGAACTCAGCTTCCATTTCTTGATGGGTTGCTGGCGCCACTATTAGCTATTAAAAAAAAAAAAAAAAACTACCCTCCCCCTGAATTTGAAAACATTTTCTGGGAGATCCTTCCCTTCACCCAACCAGAGTCCTCTGAAAATATTAGCTTCTCAGGCCCCTCCTTCCTAGTCTAGACTGTCAAATGTGTGGATACTATGGAAACTTTTTGGAATTGCCTCTCGTTCTCTGCTCTCAGAAGAAGGATGCAGTGAGCAATTCCATACTGTTTTCAGAGAGGCTGTAGCCCATGACTAAGGAAGGCATCTTTAATGAGACAGAGAAGAATCCCCAGCACTACCACCTCCCCCAGGCTGTCGTTTGACAGCTTTGCTCTAGTCTCTCTACCTCTCCTACCCACCCTTCCCTGCACCTCACAGAGGAAAGTGTTTCTGGTCCCACATTTCTCAAGTTCTTTCCATGATTCATGCCCCACCACCTTTCAGGCCATTGAGTTTGTAGAATGCCATGGAAAACTGGAACTTGAAAAGGACTTTCAGTTGGCACCCCCTCGATTTTTCCGGGCAGTGTGTGTCTTGGAAGAAATGGTACCATGGGTTAGCCTGCAGTACTTCTATGGAAGAAATTTCAGTCAAAATGCCCTCTCTGCCTTCCCCAGGCATGGCTGTGTGATCTGTTGTGGAGTCAAGGAGACAGTGAGTACTACTATGAGTGACACTAGAGTAGAGGCACTTATTGGTCTGCATGAATTTAAGAAGCACCTGTTCCCCCTACCACCTGACATGACTATTGATTGAACAGAAAATTGATGCTGTTCTACTTCCTGGTTTTTCTCAAGCCTACTTCTCTGGTCTTCCCTTCAATTGTGTGAGCTGTTGGATAACCTCGTAATAATAGTTGTTTCCCAAGGGTCCTGTGCGGGCAAGGACCTTCCCAGCCCATTCTATTTTCGTTCTGTAAACTCAGAAGAGAGGAGATACAGAGAGAAGAGGACAGGAAGGAGGAAACTTCAGAGTACTGCTCCACCATCCATGGAGCAGGAGACAGAACTCAGGACCCCGTGCATGGAAGGAATGTGCTCTACCCACTCAGCAACCTCCACGCTTTCTTCCACCTTTCTTTCTTCTTTCCTCCTTTGCTTAAGTTTGATAATGCCTTTTTTTTTTTTTTCTAATATCTTGCAACCAAATCCTAGCATCTTGACAAAGGATTTACCTGATTCAGTCTGATGCTACCCCTCAGCATACCATCCCTTTTCACCTAGGCGGTGCTAGACTCTGTCTGCTAAGGATTTCCTTCCTCGTCTTCTCTTTCACATACTCTTTTGTGACCCAGGCGCTGAATTCTTGCTGAACGAATTCTCTTTTCTCCTTCTCTTCTCCCGATGAATGGTTTCTCCCCACTCCCATGCTCCTAGAGCAATCTGCTAACACGTCCACTGTGCTGCCGCTCCCATTCTTTGCAGAACGGTAAGTCTTTTTTTTTTTTTTTAATGTTTTTTATTATCTTTATTTACTAGACAGAGACAGCCAGAAATCAAGAGGGAAGGGGGGTGATAGAGAAGGAGAGAGACAGAGAGACACCTGCAGCCCTGCTTCACGACTCGCGAAGCTTTCCCCCTGCAGGTGGGGACTGGGGGCTCAAACCCGGGTCCTTGAGCCCTGTGATGTGTGCGCTCAACCAGGTGCGCCACCACCCAGCCCCAGAATGATTCGTCTTTTGGCATAGACTCTCTTTCCCTCTTCTTTCTCCCTCACTGGTTTATAAGTCCCTCCAGGGAAGGAACTGTGCCTTATTATTTCTGTACCCACATCTAGATACTCAAGCAGATAATGCTCAATAAGAATGTGTTGAGGGCCTGGCAAGATAGCTCATCTGGAAAGTTGCCTGCTTTGCCACGCACAGTACCCTTTCTGGCCCCCTGCACATCCTGTGTGAATACTACATCCTGGGGGTGTCTTAGTCGTGTAGCATCTTCATCTCTTTCCCTACCTGAGTAGAGAAAGTGGCAGAGCCCCAGTGGGAAAATAAATTAAATAAAATAAAATAGGAAAAGAAAAGGAATGTGATATTTGTTTGAGAGTTTCTTGATTTCAGAACAACGAGAATATTAACAACACTGGGTACTAGTTCTAACAGTCTCTTTTCCTGCCCCCAATAGATTTTTCTCATTTTCTACCAAACGTTATTATTCTCTAGCCCCTAACTTTCTTCCACTCTTATTTACACATCACCCTGGCTCAGTCTGTTGGGATCACAGCAATTTGCTACACTGTTTCTTATGCATTATTGTCGATACATTATATTCACCAATCTGAATTCATTTTTTTAACTGCATCATTTTTTATTTCAATTTTTCATTTTTTAAAATTTCATTAGTGATTGACAAAATTACAAGATAACAGGGGTATAACTCCTCACCGTTCCTCACCACCAGAGCTCTTCATCCCCACTCCCTCCACTGGAAGCTACAGCAGTTCTCATAAGGTCACAAATATAGGCTGCCTATTATTTCTTTCTACAAATGCCTGTCTCTATTTGCATCTATTTGCCCATTTGTTTTCCCTGGTCCCATCTTCTCTTCCATTCCAAGTGATACACACACCCATTACTACATCCAAATGTCCCTCCCTTTTTCCTCGTCTCTCTCTGGGTCTTGATGGAGTTGGAGTTCATGACCCTCTGGTCATCTTCCTCCTATCATTTCTCCCCAACTGGGAGGATGGACCAAAATATTTTATGGGGTGCAGAAGGTGGAAGGTCTGACTTCTGTAATTGCTTCTCCACTGAACATGGGCGTTGGCAGGTGGATCCATACTCCCAGCCTGTTTCTGTCTTTCCCTGGAGGGGCAGGGCTCTGGAGCGATGGGGCTTCAGGACACATTGGTGAGGCTGTCTGTTCAGCAAAGTCAGGATGAAATCATGTTAGCATATACAACTTGGTGGTTGAAAGGCAGCGAGGTATAAATCAAAATGATTAATGAAGTAGGAAAAGAGCATATGAGAATAGGGATCTTGGAAAGAAGTGTAGAAGCCCATTTTAAGTATGTTCCTAGGGGCCTATGATTATTTTTGCTTGAGTTTGATAGTGAAGATGGAGGTAGACAAAAGTATTGTCTGAGAAGATTTGAGAAAAGAGCTAGAAAGTTGGATTAGGGCACAGAGTATCTCCCAATCTTGGAAGCAAATATATGAATAAAATTAATTGTGAACCCCATCAATCTGACCGGCCCATATACATACATATACATATACATATACATAATCACATTTAGCGCAAGAGCCCGTGTAACCTGGGAGTCTGAGCTCGCAGTCCATGGTCACAGCTGGGAACATTCTAGGCTGCCCTCACTTCAGGACACATCTTCCTCGAGTGGCAGAGTAGGGTGACCCAGCCTCCCTTTGCAGAGTAGGACAGTCCCTACCATTGCTGAGCTGAATTCTTGAGTCCTTTCTCTGCTAGAGCTATGACCACCCCCCACCAATGTAGTGTTTATACCTTTTACAAATATTTATCCTACATACAGCTAGGCCACAGAACCTGAAAGAGGCCTGATAATTCAGCAAATACATAAAATGTGAATGTTTCTAACTGGTGTAGCAGACATTGCTATATAGCCAGACTTCAACCCCTCGTCTAAAAGGGGATTTAGGGGGCTGACAAGGCTCTTGGTGCCCCAGTCAAGGAAGTTCTTAGTGAGGTGGAACACAGGAGGTCTATGGAGACCACCTTCCGGATGTGGGCAAGAAATGTCTCTCTCGTCTTCACATGGTCTTGACTTCTCCATGCAGCTTTGGAAGGAAACTAACAATGAGCATCTCAGCTTCACCGGACACCTGTCAGCCTACCTGCTTTTTGTCCACTGGTCTAACACTCCCTGTACCCTAACTGCCGACAACGCACTAAGTCTATATGTTTTCAGATTTCATGTGAATGATGTGTTGTGCTACTGTCATATGCATTATTTACAATTGCCAAAAGTTGGAGGCAACTTAACTGCCCATCAATAGATGACTAGCTAAAGAAGTTATGGGATATATATTTCATAGACTATTACTCTGCAATAAAAAAGATGATATTGTGTCCTCTGGGGCAGAGTGAATGGGACTGGAGGTGAAGATTCTTAGCAAAATAAGTAAAGAGATGAATGACAACTACCAGATGGGTTCACTCGTATGTAGACTCTAGAGTACTGATACATGTAAACTTGAAAAGAAAAAAAAAAGCAAGACAACTGGTTCCTAGATCTGTGAGAACTCTAGTGGGTGGACGGGCAGTAGTGCACCTGGCTAAGCACACATAGCTCACTACATGGAAGGACTCAGTTTCAAGTCCCTGCTCCCCACCTGCACGGGGGGGGGGGGGGGAGTTGCTTCACAAGTCATGAAGCAGGTTTGCAGGTGTCTCCCTTTCTCTCTCCCTCTCTATATTCCCTTCCACTCTCAATTTCTCTCTGTCCTATCTAATAAAATGGGAGGTGGGGAAAAGAAAAATGGCCCCCAGGAGCAGTGGATTCCGAGTGCTGCCCAGCCATAACCCTAGAGACAAAAGCCAAACAAATGGAACTTTGGTGGTTCTCTTTGAGAGGTGAGAGGGTAGGGAAATAGAACTTTGGTGGTGGGTGTGATGTGGAATTATACACGGATACACTGTAATCTTTTTTTAAAATTTTTTTTTTTTTAACCAGAGCACTGCTCAGCTCTGGCTTATGGTGGTGTGGGGGATTGAACCTGGGTCCTTGAAGCCTCAGGCAGGAAAGTCTCTTTGCATAACCATTATGCTATCTACCCCACCCTACACTGTAATCTTATAGC
Source organism: Erinaceus europaeus (assembly GCF_950295315.1). Classification (NCBI taxonomy): domain Eukaryota; kingdom Metazoa; phylum Chordata; class Mammalia; order Eulipotyphla; family Erinaceidae; genus Erinaceus; species Erinaceus europaeus. Next base: position 5,656,766 of record NC_080172.1, read on the forward strand.
CTTGTAGCCTATGATTAATGACAAATAAATTATTTTTGAGTTTATCTATTATAATTTTGTAGTCTCCCTTCTTTCTGTGCATAGATGTTCACGAGAGTTATACCCTCTTGGTTAATTGATCCCCTGATCACAATATAATATCCATCCCTGTGTTTACTGCTTGATTGATCTTAAAGTTTGATTGTGTTGGGTGCAAGTATGACTGTCCTGTTTTCTTTGGAAGCTCACTATTTTGTACTGTGGTTTCATCTAAGCAGTATATGATTGGAATTTGGTTTCCCGATCCACCCATCATTTGATGGGTAAATTCAGTTCATGGACATTCAGTGAAATTACAGATTTAAGAGTCTACACTGACATTATTTTATATGTATTATGTAACTTCTTCATGGTTTACAAAAATAGGCAGCTGTAGTACGCTGACCTTATTCATGAAGCACTTTTAATTTGTATTTCTTTATTATTGGATAGAGACAGCGAGAAATTGAGAGGAGAAGGGGGACAGGGAGAAGGACAGAGAGACCCCTGCAGCTCTGCTTCACTGCTCATGAAGCTTTCCCCCCTGCAGGTGGGGATCATGAAGCACTTTCTGAAAAGCACTCAAACCAATAGAAAAATCTAAACAGGCAATGTACAGAAGATAATGTACAAATGACTAATACATACACAAGATGTCAATCTTCCAAGGCCAGAGAATTTGCAATGAAACTCACTCCCTGCCACAGCCCAGGAAAATCTTCATGGGCTTTCAGGATGAAGGAGGCGAACATGAAAATGAAACCAGTGACTAAAATGATTCAACCTGTCACTTCCTTACACTGAAATGAGACCAGTGACTAAAATGACTCAACCTGTCACTTCCTTATTTACACTGAAAGTAGCCAGAGCCCTCCTTGGCATTCTCTGATGCATATTAAAAAAAGAAAGAAAAAAAAGAAGTGGGGGATCATCTCCTATTCCGTGTAAGTTCAAGGAAGCTAAAGCAGAATCGGCTAAAATCACTGCTAAGGGACAGAGAACGTGTCTAGACCGTGCTTCCTGAAGGTTAAGTCACTTCTCTGTGAGAGGAGAGTGGGACACTAGGGTAACAGAGCAGAAGGAAAGAGACTTCCAAAGGCTTCTCTGCTTGGTCAGCTGTACTATGCTTCCTCTGCACACTGCAGATATCATACACTTGAAACGATTCAAGACTGAGGAGAGTTTATCATTAGCACGGCACCCCACTGCCCTGAAGTGTGATCAGCAGGGGACAGGTAGCTGCAGAGTTTGTGCAATGCTCCGTTTTTCCGTGGATTAAGTTTGCAGCTTGGGAACACACTGAGAACAGATGGTCCTCAATCAGGGTTTAACAAGAAAACCTGAGAGGAACTGAATTTCTGCCTGGACAAACTAACGGATGGAATGTGTGTACTGTCCACTGGACCACAGGGAGAACCCTGATTATGTTGACGCTAAAGCCAGGGAGGGACCCTATGGAGCAGGTGTTGAAAACACAGATCAGCTAAGACAACGTTCCGGCTATACTCACCCTTCCTGAATAAGTAGAAGTCTTCATTATTTCAAGTGTCCAGTAGCTCTTACCTGGACTAGAGAGCAGATGCTACAGGTCACACTTGCCTCAGGTACGTAAGATATGAGCATAGGTCACATGTATTTTACCCTAAGTGTCCCCAAACTCACCGCTGTGATGGTCCATGCCCAACCCCTTTCTGCAAGGTTACAACAGTGTCTATGAGGAAACTCATGGCTGGCCTGGGGTCCCAGTGCTGACTTTGGCCGGATTCTTAATTAGCTCACCTAGTCACACTTTCTTTTTTTTATTTTAAATTTTTAACTTATTTTATAAAAGGAAACATTAATAAAATCATAGGATAAGAGGGGCACAACTCCACACAATTCTCACTACCAGATCTCTGTATCCCATCCCCTCCTCTGATAGCTTTCCTATTCTTTATCCCTCTGGGAGCATGGACCCAGGGTCATTGTGGGATGCAGAAGGTGGAAGGTCTGGCTTCTGTAATTGCTTCCCTGCTGAACGTGGGCATTGACAGGTCGATCCATACTCCCAGCCTGCCTCTCTCTTTCCTAGTGGGGTGGGGTTCTGGGGAAGTGGTGACATCACCTCCCCAGACAATAACTTGGGTCCACCTGCATATCAGATTTCAGGCTCAGACAAAAAAAAAACCCAAAAATAGTATAGCTACAGGCCCTTTGAAATATAACTAAAATATGCCTACTAGCTATCTACAAAATGGAAGGACCCCCCCCCCCAACTCTTCATCTGCACTATTCCAGCCTTTAGGTCCATGATTATTCAACAATTTGTTTGGCTTTGTATGTTAACTCTCTTTTCAGCCACCAGGTTCCAGATGCCAGCAGGATGCCGACCAGACTTCCCTGGACAGACGACCCCACCAATGTGTCCTGGAGTCAACTGTTTCTAACACAAACAGCTTCTGTCTGATAGCAATTCAGTTGTCTGGGACAGGGGGATGGGAGGGCACATATCAGCCTCGACACTTATAATTTTTTCCCACTTTATGGAGGAAATGATGATTCACAGGGATGGTTGTCATGGGAGCACATTTTCATTAGCTCCCCAAACTGCTGTCCGCCTACCTCCCCTACCACCAAACTCACCTCTCTCTCGACCCTAAGACACTGAGTTCCTAAGCCCTCTCAAACCCCGCCCACCTCCCCACGTTTTATGTTCTTCGATCAGCTGGAGCAGGCCACAATTAATTCATTTTCTCCCGTCCTTTCACTTTCTTTGTTTCTCCCCCCCCCATTTTTTATTAGTGATTTAATCATGATTAACAAGATTGTAGGATAAGAGAGTTACAATGTCATACAGTTCCTTCCACCACAGCTCTGTGTCCCATCCCTTCCTTTGGGAGCTTCCCTATTCTTTATCCCTCTGGGAGTATGGACCAAAATTCTTTGGGGTGCAGAAGGTAGGAGGTCTGCCTTCTGTAATTGTTTCTCTGCTGGACATAGGTGTTGGCAGGTGGATCCACACCCCCAGACTGTTGCTATCTTTCCCTAGTGGGGCAGGGCTCTGGGGAAGGGAGGTCCCAGGACACCTTGGTGAGTGTATTCCTCTTCCTCCTTCTCCTCTTTCTGGTTTTTCTCTTAACATGGTTCTCTTCAGTCCATCCATTTTGTAACAAAAGAGGAGACCTCATCTTTTTCTTACAATTGAGTATTCCCCCGGCAACTATTTTCCAACAACTGTTTTTCTTTAGAACTGTTATTATTTTTTTTTTAAGCCTCTATTGCCCAAGCTGTGCTTCAGCTCTCATCAAAATGAGACTCTGAAATGCTTAACACAGTGCTAACCCTGCTCTAACCCTTGCAGAATGCTTGGGAGCCTTCATTATCTCAAATGTCAGAGTAATAGTCTCAAAGGGTGTCAAAGTGATAGCCCTGACCTGAATTAAGCGGGCACTTCCCCATGCCTGACTGGCTAAAAATTGGGTGTTGTGCAAATAAGTGCTGACCTTTTCTGTTACAAAGGCTACTCGCTCATACGCTCCAAACAAATCCCTTCACACTGAGTGCAACCGCTATGTCTATAGGAATCATCTCACTCAAGTAGGGGGTGCAAGCACTCAGAAACACCTTCCCAGGAGCACTGCAGCCAGTGGTCTCCAGGACTGGAGGGTGAGCCTTTCACGGACCCTGTGTCTCTCTTACTACATGTGCCCAAGAAATTCCTCTACAAGTTTTTGTTGGTTTGTTGTCTCACTGAATAATAAAACCAACCTCTGCAGTTTCTGCCCGGAGTCTTTTGCTCAGTTATGGATCAGGTTTAGCTGATACCTTACGCTCAAGAAATCACAGCACTGGGCCAGCAAAATAGATAGTGAATCTGGTCTTCCAAGTTCTGACTATGAGTGAAATCATTCCATATTCATTCTTCTCTTTCTGGCTTATCCCACCCATCATGATTTCTTCAAGCTCTGTTCAAGATAGGTGTGTGGGAGGTGGGGGGAGGGTGTCAGGGAGGAGAACCAGGAGAGAGGAGAGACCATCACAGTTTGGAGTTTCCCCTGTTCTGCCTGCCCTCCCTTCTGGTGCAAGGGGTCCACAGGGAGCCTTTTGGAGGCATAGCAAGACGAAGCAAGCACCTCCCAGGTGAGTTATCTTTCGGTGAGTTATCTTTCGGCCCCGAATATTTTTTCTTTTGAAAACAAATTGTAAACGCTTGCTTTTATAGTGTCTATATAAGTGTTTACATCAAATTCAGCGAACACCGAAAAAAAAATTTATTTTTGCAATGTTGTTTTTATCCCTTATCCCTAGATGCAAGTATTGATTAAGTGTCACAGCAGAACTTGTGTCACTAGTGAGCTCAGAGTGCTTTCTGAAAACGTGTGCTCTCCCATGCCTAGGATCCCCGCCTGAATGGTAGGAAGGGCTCAGCATCAGGCGCCCTGGCCTATGGTTCTAATGCTGCAATGTGCTGGCTTCAGACCTCTGGGAAGCAGAAAGTGAGTGCACTGTACCTTTAAGATCCGTCCATGGCCACCAGCCTGTGACTTATGCTTTTATGGCCAGCAGGTCAGAGACAGAGATGAAGTCTTTCCATAGCTCCTTGGTCTGGTGAAAATACAGTGAGAACAGTCCAGACACTTTACTGAGATCTCATTAGTTTTATGGCTTTTCCACCAAGTCCACTGTTTTTTGTAGTTGGCCTGGGTTTGGAGGACACAGACTGGGCTTTTATTTCCACAAATAAAATAGGACAATAAGAAACAGAAGTCATGGGAGCCAAAAACCTTGAAATTCTATAAGTTATAGCTCCTGCTAGGACTGGGATTTGATGAAACGGTATCACTTTAATCAATCACTGGGGTTTCTCTTTCTCCTGAATCTTGTCTTATCATTGCTCCAAGTAGTTAGAAGGATATGCTTTAGAAATAAGCCTTCTCTCTAGCTTTTTAAATTCTTTTTAAAATTAACTTTATTTATTGGATAGAGATAGCCAGAAATCGAGAGGGTAAGGGGAGATAAAGAGGGAGAGAGACACCTATAGAACCATTTCAACATTGGCAAAGCTTTCCCCCTGCAGGTGGAGACCTGGGACTTGAACCTGGGTCCTTGTGCCCTGTAAACGTGTGTATTCAACTAGGTAACTAGGTGTGCCCCGACCTGGTCCCCCTTCTCCCTAATTCTTCTTCCTTTTTTCAGCTTCATTGTGGTATAGTTGTCAAATAAATTGTAATAGATTCTAAATATACAAAGTGATGCTTTGATATACGTGTGTGCATATATACACATACATATTCACACTCAATACACATCTTATTAAAGCATTCCTCTAGTCAAACTAATCAAGAGATATGCATATATGTGGTTTTGAAAGTGAGAGAACACTTCAGTTCTCAGAAAACTTCAAGAAAACATTATTCTCAACTGTAGTTCCCATTAGTATCTGCCTGTGTATTTGTCTTATTTTCTTTTTTTCATTTTTATATTTATTTATTTTCTCTTTTGCTGCCCTTATTTTTTATTGCTGCAGTTATTATAGTTGTTGTTGATGCCATCATTGTTGAGTAGGACAGAGAGAAATGGAGAGAGGCGGGGAAGACAGAGAGGGGGAGAGAAAGACAGACACCTGCAGACCTGCTTCACCGCCTGTGAAGCGACTCCCCTGCAGGTGGGGAGCCGGGGGCTCGAACTGAGATCCTAACGCCGGTCCTTGTGCTTTGTGCCACCTGCACTTAACCCGCTGCGCCACCGCCCAACCCCCTCTACCTTATTTTCTATGTTCTATTTGCTTGTGTCTCATCATTGACAAAATAAGTGCAATGCAATACTAGTAAAATAGAGTGTGTGTGGGGGGGGGCTGGTGATGGCATTCTCAGTATGCATAAGGACCTGGATTCAACCCCTTCCACCCACCCACCCCCACCCCCGCAAACACACACACCTGCAAGAGGCGAGGAGAAACAGTGCCGCGGAGAAACAGTGCCGCAGGTGTGTCTGTCTTTCTCTCCTCTGATTCCGTCTCTATAAGAAAAAAAAAACAGCACTGATAATAAGGAAATTAAAGCAGCGTTTGCAGTTGAATCTATATCAAAGTCAATCAACAGAGTAGATAGAACTATGTAAGAAGTAATGCACTGTTACCATGTGCAAACACCCAGGTTCAAGCCCCTGCTTCCCACCTGCAGGAAGAAAGTTTCACAAGCAGTGAAGCAAGACTGCAGGTGTCTCTATCTCTCTGGCTCCTCCTCCCTCTCAATTTATCTCTGTCCTATCAAATAAAGAAAGAAGCGATGGAGGTGGGGGAAGGGTGGTTGCCAGGAGCTGCGGATTCATCATGCAGGCACAGAGTCCCAGTGATAACCCTGGTGGTAATAAAAAATAATAATGAAAAATAATGTATTATAAGGACCCAAGTTCAAGCCCTCTGTTCCCACCTGTAGTCATGAAGCATTGCTACAGGTGTCTCTCTCTCTCTCTCTCTCTCTCCCTCCCTATTTCTCCCTTTCCTTCTTAATATTGTTCTGTCTCTATACAGAATAAATAGATAAATAAATAAATAATTTTCTTCTTTAATTTTAATCTTTTATTTATTTATTATTGGATAGAGATGGAGAGAAATTGAGAGGGAAGGAGGAGGTAGAGAAGGAAAGAGACAAAGACATCCCCACAGCCCTGCTTCAGCGCTCATGAAGCTTTCCCCCCTCCAGGTGGGACCAGAGGCTTGAACCCGGGCCCTTGTGCACTGTAATGTGTGCACTTAACCAGCCAGGTGCACTGCCACCTGGCCCCAATAAATAATATTTTTTTACAAGTACCACACCCAGAATATTATGAGAGCCCATGAAGATAAAAGATTTAATGTAATTCTAGTTCAATAACACTAAAAATAGGTAAGCTGTGTAGGATTTTTTTTTTCAATCTTTGTAGTACATTGTAAAACTGAGAGAGGAAACTCTTTGAGATTAACATAGCATGGACAAGAGGGAGGGAGTCGCGGAATGAGACTTCCATGGAGAGGAAAGAGCATGGGGGGGGGTGTTCAAATGCTGGTGAGTTCTGTTTCTTCTTTTGATTTTGAAGGTGAAAGACTTCTGGGTATCAGCCTAAAGCGATACCACCTCAACTATTAGGTTTCTGTGTGGTTCCAAGCCTGCTGGGAGGAAGCCATCATTTGACAAGCCAAGCTATTTCTACCTGAGCACTGCTATGTGTGACAGAGAGCAATGTCACCATTTTCACCTCTAGTCCCAACACCCCCAGAGAAATTGTGACCCAGTGTGTAGGTGATGAGTGAAGAATAAATAAATAAATAGATAAATAAATAAATAATCATTTGTTCAGGACACCTCACAAAAGCTACTCTTGAGCATTTGGTTATTCTCTCTCTCTTTTCTCAGCTAGCTTACTTTAAGCATTCAAATGCAAAAATACCCAATGGGGGTCTGACACCCTCTGGGTGTACTCTGTCCTTTCCCTAACGAAGGGGATTAGAGGCTGAGCATAATTAAGTGCACATATCACCAAGCACAAGGACCCAGGTTCAAGTCTCCTGTTCACCTGCGCCAGGTGGGTGGGGTGGGGGGCGCTTCATGAGCAGTGAAGCAGGTCTGCAGGTGTCTTTCTCTCCCTCTATCTCCCCTCCCCTCTCCATTTCTCTCTGTCCAGTCAAATAAAAATAAGAGAGAGAGAGAGAGAGAAGTTGAGAGAGTCTCACCAGCTAGCTGTGAGCTATTTGGGGGAAGGCAGAATAAGAATATATTCTTCTTCTTCTTTCAGCCACCAGGTTCCAGGGGCTACCATGATGCCAACCAGACTTCCCTGGGCAGACGACTCCACCAATGTGTCCAGGAGCCCCGCTTCCCCAGAGTCCCGCCCCAGTAGGGAAACCTGCATATATGAACACGGCCACCCTATGTCCCTGTCTGTCTAGCTGGCCAACCTCAATATAATTTTTAGAAAAGCAACCGTAACAGAAGCCACTTCCATTTATCTGATCCTTATACAGTTGGTACTCTGCTAGATATTTCACTACTGTGCCTATAAACCAACGAGGGAAAAGTAAGCATAGAACCTACCGAAGAATTTGATATCTGAGCAGAAAGAAACTTCGAACTGAGTCCAGGTTCCCTTGTGGAAACAACACATCTGATTCCATCCCAGTACCCAGATTAAAGTACAGATGTGGGGCTTACAGGTTCTTGTGAAAGGTCTTTAACCACTCATCCTTCATCTATTTAATCACACCCACCTCTCCAAATGTTCTCCACCTGATCGTGATAGAGCTGCCCCCTGAGAGTTTCCATGTGTAACTCATATTACCACTTGCATATTTCTTGTTCTTGTACCTCTCTGCTGGCCTTTTCTCTTCTCATTCCTTTCTCTTTCTCTTCCTTTCTTTTTCTTCCTCACTTTCTTGTTTTTCCCGTCTTCCTCTTTCTCCCTTCTATTTGTCTCTCTTTCTTTCTCTTTTTTTTTCTTTGTCAGGTTTTGAAATCTGTTCTTTGCACATGTGCTCTACCCACTGGACCAATTCCCAACCTTTGGGCTGTTTTTTTATTTGTTTGTTTTGTTTTGTTTTGTCTTGTCTTGTTCTGTTTTGTTTTGTTCCAGAGCACTGCTCAGCTCTGGTTTATGGTGATGGGAGATTGAACCTGAGACCTTAGAGCCTCAGGCATGAGTCTCTTTACATAATCATCATACTAGCTCACCCCATCATCCCTGAAACATGGCATGTAGCTCACTGACCTGCCAAAGCTCCCAGGTGGCGCTTAGCTAACAGTGACATCTAGTAGACCTTAGCTGATTAATCTTCGTTTCTCTGCTTCTTGTGGGGCCCCTCATGTTTCTCCTTACATCCAGACCTTTCCTTCTGACCGAAGGGGAAAGTACTCAGTCTTCTGTGTCCAGTTCTTTGGTGTGTTTCATCCAGGGTGTGCAGAGCAGCAGTGGGCAGATGCAAAGCGATAAGAGTTTCTCCCGAACTCTGGACCTGGGCGTTACAGCCCTCTTTCTTTACTTCTTCCTTTCTTTTTTGCCTCCAGGGTTATCACTGGGGCTTGGCGCCGGTACTTCAAATCCACTGCCCTGGTGGACTTTTTTTTGGTTAGGACTGAGAGAAATTGAGAGGGGAAGGGGAGATAGAGATGGGGCGGTGGGAAAAATAGATACCTGCAGACTTGCTTCACTGCTTGTGAAGTGTCCCCCCTACAGGTGGGAAGTGGGGGTTTGAACCTGGATCCTTGTGCTTAGTACTTTGTGCACTTACCATCGTGTGCCACCACCCTGCCCCTGTTCTGTTTCTCTACATAGTTCCCCTGATCCAGGGTATACAAATCAGTGTTTCAGCTTTTAGGTACTCAAGCACGTGCCTCTTTTTTGGGGTTCTTACATTGAGTTGACTGGACCAGGCTTCCTTCACAATTAAAGGGAAGTTTTGTTTTTGTTGTTGTTCTTTGACCAAAACGATGCTAAACTCTTGACTTCCTGTAGTGCTGGGGATTGAACCTGAAACCTTTGGTCGAAAATCTTCCTGTAGGAGGCCAGGCAGTGGTGCACCGGGTTAAGCGCACATAGTACTAAGCGCAAGGATTGCACAAGGATCTGAGTTTGAGTCCCCGGCTCCCCACCTGCATCAGGGACCCTTCACAAGTTGTGAAGCAGGTCTGCGGGTGTCTATATCTCTCTTCCTCTTCCTTTGTCTCCCTCTCCTCTCCCAATCTCTCTCTATCCTAGCCAGTAAAGTGGGAAAAATGGCTGCCAGGAGCAGTGGATTTGTAGTGCAGGCACTGAGCCCCAGCAATAAACCTGGAGTAAAAAAAAAGAAAAAAAGAAAAGAAAATCTTTCTACTTAAACACTATGCTGTTTTCCCAAACTGAAAGAGAATTTTTTTTCTTCCAGTGGCCCAGTCCTCCCGGTAGTTTAGTACACAGTCTGTTTGAACTTGTAGACCTCCGGGGCCAGGAGACTCAGCAATGAGGCTCCAGGGAGTGTGACAGTGTCCGTGTCTCAGGAGAGGAGTCAGGAGAGGCATGTATGTGATCTGGATGACATTTTGAACTGTTATGATGGTGTCTGCTCTGTCCTCTTCCTCAGTCTGCATTCAAGCAGATAACCGCTGATCCTCCTGGGAGAGTTTTAAGACTGGGCACCGACACAAAGATTTTTTTTTTTTTCCTGCTTAGCTTGGGAAACTAACGCCTAAGCCCTTCATTGAAAAGGATTCAATTTAAAAGGGAGAGGAAGAGATGGTCCTGAAGAAAAGGAGCCTTCTCCCCCCAGTGAGAAAGACATTCTGTTCAGCTGGGAAGGTGACAGCGGATTTGTAACCCCCCGGAGAAGGGAGTCAGCATGTTTCCAGGCTGATCTTCGCAGAAATCCCAGGGTGTGAGGACAGAGTGGGCCCTGCCCACAGGATCATTGGCACATCGGAAGGACTCCAGAAATACTGGCACAGAGTGGTCCAGGAGGTGGTGCAATGGATAAAGCATTAGACTCTCAAGCATGAGATCCCAAGTTCAATCCCAACAGCACATGTACCAGAGGGATGTCTTTTTTTTTTTCCTCCTCCTATCTTTCTCATTTATAAATAAATAAAAATTTAAAAAACAGGGAGTCAGGCGGTAGTGCAGTGGGTTAAGCACACGTGGTGTGAAGTGCAAGGACCAGCCTAAGGATCCTGGTTCGAGCCCCCAGCTGCCCGCCTGCAGGGGAGTCACTTCACAGGCGGTGAAGCAGGTGTGCAGGTGTCTGTCTTTCTCTCCCCCTCTCTATCTTCCCCTCCTCTCTCCATTTCTCTCTGTCCTATCCAACAACAATAATTACAACAATAAAAAACAACAAGGGCAACAAAAGGGAAAATAAATAAATTTAAAATTTAAAAAAGAAAGAAAGACTGGCACAGATAGTTGCTGGAACGGGGATCCCGAAAAGCTCTGAAGTTATGTACTGTCTGTTAAGAACAGCACACCATTTTTGTATTGTCTTTTCTGTCAGCCAGATGTGAGAACTGGGCCTTAGAGAGTGCACTGTTACAGAAAACAAAGAGAGGTTATTATTATGCCTCCGGTCTGCAGGCTGGGAGTGGCGCTCTCTCTCACCACTCTTGTCTTTCCCTCTCTTGTGTGAAGCCAGACAAGAAGAATGCCACCCTTAACCTCTGGCTATAACTTTTGGTGTGACATCCTGGACCCTGGACCAGGTATCCTGAGCCTGAATGCCTTCATATTCTGCCTTCTTTTTCATTTCAATAATTGTTCGGGGGGGGGGGGTATTCAGTGAAGATTGTTGAGTTTCTCCAGGACCTCTACTGCTTCAGAGGGATGTCACAAAAGCATCTTTAGAGAAGTTGAGTGCTTATACAACCTTGAAAACAAACATCCTTAAAGAAGAATGCTAACTAAATATTGTAGCACACTGTCTTTGCTGCCTTTTGACTGTGATGAATGGTATAGCTTTGCATTCAACCGACACCTAATCGTTACAATGACTCTGCTGAGAAACCTGGCCATGGGCCCAACCCCCCAAACTGTAAGAAGAAGCACAAATGAGCCCCAGGAGAATCTATTGCTCAGTCTAAGTGGGAGAGAGGGAGATGTTCCTGATTCTGAAAATATACCAAAATTCTGATTGAGATACCAGAGCCGATCCCCTGTGAGCCTCTCAGGAACATTCAAACTGTTGAAAACAAAGTGGGAAAAAGTGAGTGTGCTGCTGGCATCAGCGTCTAATTGCTTAATGAACATTACGTGGCCTGGATCTTGTGACGAATGTTTCTCTTGTTCAGCATATGTCCGCTGATGAAGAAAGGTTCTTTTTTGGGTCACAAAGTGGCCTTCAGAAGTTGGATGCTCTGAGAGATGACAAACAGGCCACATCTTTTTCTTCTTGCTCACAAGTCAAGTTCTGGCTGTTTCTTGACAGGTCATAAACACACATGAAATGTTAAACTTAGTGGGCTGTTAGCTGCTGTCCTTAAAGTTAAAGAACACTTAAAAAATAAGTTTTCTTTATGTCTACTTTTTTCCATATTCTCCACTCTGACATTCAAGTGCACTTTTTTTGAACTGACAATGAATAAACATTTGGAAACCAAATTCAGACAGCCCTTATGAATCCAAACTCTAAAAGAATTTGCAAAGAGAGCAGGGTATCATGGGAAAGTCTGTCTTGGCGTTGTGAGGGACAAGCATGAGGACTGCAGACTGCTGCGGTGTATGTCAGCTTACTGATGTCTTTATTACAAAGTGCTGACATTACACCCTTCTGGAAAGGCTCTCTTTTTTGTTGTTATTTTTTATTAGCAATTTAATAATGAGGAACAGGTTTGTAGAATAAGAGGAGTATGATTCCACACAATTCCCACCACCAAAGTTCTGTATTGCAATCCCTCCCTTGGCAGCTTCCCTAGTCTTTATCCCTCTGGGAGTATGAAACAAAATTCTTTACGGGGAGCAGAAGGTGGGAGTTCTGGCTTCTGTCATTGCTTCTCTGTTGGACATGGGTGTTGGCAGGTGGATGCACACCCCCAGCCTGTGTCTGTCTGTCCCTAGTGGGGCAGCACTCTGGGGAGGGGAGGCTCCAGGACACCTTGGGGAGGTCGTCTGCCCAGGGAGATCAGGATGGGGTCATGGTAGCCTCTGCCACTTGTGGGCTGAAAAGCAGTGAGATGTAAAGCAGGACAAGTTGTTTAATGACCAGAAACCTAAAGGTAGGTAAAAATAGGGCGGGTGGAACTGAGGGTCTTGATGGCGCAAGAAGCCAGCTAGTCTATTTTGGGTCTGTTCCAAGGACTTTTATTTTCTGCCTCCAAGGTGATCACTGGGGCTTGGTGCCTGCACCACGAATCCACGCTCCTGGCAGACATATTTTTTTTTCCCATTGCTGTTGCTATTGTTGTTGCTGCTATTGTTGGATAGGACAAAGAGAAATCGAGAGAGGAGGTCGAGAGTATACGAGTAGCTGTGCTCCCCTGCTACAACCTCCAAACAAGCTCTCAAGGTCCATTTATATTATATTCTTTGTCCCTATAACATGGCCTTCTTTTCTTGGTAGATGGATACAGTCAGTCATGTCTCCTTAGGGTGTGTCCTCTCTTATAGTCACTATTCCTCCTCTTCTGCAAACCATCTTCATTAGGACTAAGTTCCTCAAGCCCTTGTAACTGAAGAGAGCAAGAAGTAATGGTTCAGTTAAATTGTTAAGAAATGGGGGTTTTTGTAAATTAAGCCAGTGTTACCAACAAATATGATTTGGTTTATTGGCAAATGACTTGTATTCACAAATGATCACTGGATCTTTACAACAAGAAAGGATAAAAGACAACAGGAAACCCCTACTGAAAGGATGGATCCGTGTCACCAGAAGATATGACAGTACTAGTAGAGATGACAGTGCCGTGAAAGAAGAGGCTACCCCACGGGACAGCTGTCATGAGAAACACCTTCTTCTGCTTAAGCTGGACACTTGTGCCAACTCACCGAAGGTTTGTGCCACCCCGATGTCCTGCTGGCACCTAAGTCAGCTTGGAGAAAGCTGTCCCAAGGGTTTTTGGGAAAACCCACGGGCTGCGAAACACCCTCATGAGATTGTAGTAAGTAAGCTGTGCCACTGGGGGTTTTGGGGACCTGCTAGTTTACCTCCACAAAGCTGTCCATACTGATATACTTGACAAACCTTTAAGCTCAACAAGATGGACACAGAGCTCTTATTTCCTTATGAACTGACCTCTTGCACATAACTATTCCTCAAAAATGTATATTTTTAAATAATTTTATTGGAGGTGTGAGAGATGGTTAGGTCTTCAAAGGAATAGGAATAGAACAACTGTTTAGTACAAAAATTATTTTTATAAATTGTTATCTATGACCACCTGTGGCCAGTAGTTTTGTATTCTTGAGGTCAGATAATAGGTCCTGGCAGTGCTTGCTAGTCTTCCAGCAGAGGCCCTCAGACTCGCTTCCTCCTTCCCTTATTTTGGCAATGAGGAGACTGTGAGTGCTACAGCCCAGCCCAGGGGTGGAAGAGGCAGTTCTGTGTCAGGTCCTGCCCCACTAGGGAAAGAGAGAGGCAGGCTGGGAGTATGGATCGACCTGTCAACACTCATGTTCAGTAGGGAAGCAATTACAGAAGCCAGACCTTCCACCTTCTGCATCCCACAATGACCCTGGGTCCATGCTCCCAGAGGGATAGAGAATAGGAAAGCTATCAGGGGAGGGGGTGGGATATGGAGTTCTGGTCATGGGAATTGTGTAGAGTTGTACCCCTCTTATCCTATGGTTTTATCAATGTTTTCCTTTTATAAATAAAATTTTTAAAAAAGGTTCCTTACTACCACTGTTGGTGGCACACCCTTTTGCAAAAGAATAAATACCTTGCTTCAACTCCTTGTCTTTTGCCTTGATGAGTAATTTTAATTGGACGTCATTTACAACAAGGGGTTAATGGTTTACAGTAAATTGCTGACATAACTGTTGGCATCATTTCTCATCTCCCCACAACTGGTGTCTGCGAAACACTCTCACTGCCAACCAAGGTCCGTTCACACACCAAGGTCAGCACACACCAAGGTCCGTTCACACACCAAGGTCAGCATACACCAAGGTCCGTTCACACACCAAGGTCAGCACACACCAAGGTCCGTTCACACACCAAGGTCAGCACACACCAAGGTCCGTTCACACACCAAGGTCCGTTCACACACCAAGGTCAGCACACACCAGGACGCATAACCTTCTCCACCCCTCTTTTCTCCTTCCCCAGAGTCCCTGAACTTCAGAGCAACAGACCACACCTAGCCCGAGGTTCACTTTGTGTTTTCCCTTTTTGTCACTGTTTCTTAAGTTCCACCTGTAAGTGAGATCATCTCATGTTTTTCCTTCTCTTTTTGGCTTATCTCACTTAACATGCTTCTGCCAGGTTCCATCCAAGATGAGGTAAAGGAGATGAGTTTTATCATTTTTAACAGCTGAATAGTATCTACCTATTCTATCTATTCTATCCATCTATCCATCCATCTATCTATCTATCTATCTATCTATCTATCTATCTATCTATCCCTTTATCCACAATTATCTTAGCCATCTATCATTGGGCATTTAGGTTGCTTCCACATTTGGTCTATTACTGATTGAGCTGCTGTGAACATAGGTGAACATAGATCTCTTTGGATGGGTGTTTTTATTTCCTTTGGATAAATCCTCAAGATAAGTTGCTGGGTTATAGGGTAAGTCCATTTCCAGTGTTGTGAGACATCTCCAGACTGTTTTACACAGGGATGGCACCAAATTACACTCCCATTGGCAGTGCACAAGGGTTCCTTCAAAAGGCATTTCTTACACTACACTGAACTGTATCATCAGCATCAAAATCTATCATTATGGAAAAGTATCGAATCATAGTACTGGGCACATAATAGCATTCTCCAACCATCAGTTTCTTGCATCTTACCTCTGATTCCCTCCGGTACACCTCCTTCCCCAAGCTCCTTTGAGATGACTGTGTTCACGCTTGGCTCGTTCGTACTGTATCTGTGTTTCTTCGTATTTGGCCCCAGATGTCAGATTGGCTTGCATTACTCCAGGCTGAATCATTTGATTTCCTGTCCATGTTCCTAACCTTTCCAGCTCCTCTTGTATCATGTCTCAGTCATTCCTGTTGTTTACAATATCTTTCAATTTAAAGCCATCTGCAATTCTCATTAATGAGCCACACTGACTCCTCTCTCTCCCCCACATCACAGGACATGTTGAATAAAGCAGGAATGAACACACATCTCTTCCTTCCTTCCCCTGGAGGCACCACAACTCTGAGTCAGTTTTAATTCATCCCTAAGTTAATATATTGTTTAATGTATGCTACTTGTCTAGGCAATGCTAATATGTGGAAATTCAAGATAAATTGTTTTAAATTACCTTACAATGTGAATCAGTGGTGTCACAATATTAATCCCTTTAACTACCCACCTTTCTTAGCCTACTCCAAATACCATTTAGCTGGTCAAAGGGGTGCAACTTTTCCAAGGTTAGATACCATCATCAAACACTTCAATCTTTGAGAAAGTGTTTCTTAGCAGAGTTTTGGAAATAAAACCAGTGTTTCATCCCCTGGCATTTCTCCCCCTAGTCGCCTACTTTGGACTGAGAATTCTATCGGACTTGCTGGTATACCCTTTGGACACTTTACACAATTTTACAGCAGCTTCCTTCCCTTCACGCTGCTGGCTTTTCAAAGACTGACCCTGAGTAGTTCATAGACTTTACAGACTGTTTGCCTTGAGGATTATACAATGCTAAATAGCCCCTCTGCTTGGCGGGCCATGCCCTCCCGCCTACAGGTCCTGCACTTTGAGGTAGGAAACGCCCCCTCATCATGAACCCTTACCCCCCCCTGACAGGGAACGTACCTTTGCGCACCAAGCCTTCCCTTGACATCACACTGGCCCATACTGCTCCCCTACTTGTCCCTTCCTGTTTTGTTATATCATTCAGGTTTATGTCCAAAAGGTTTCTGCTCACCTCTACACTAATATTCCTCTGTCACAGATAAGAGTCTTTTACAGACATTGAACCATCTTAATGCGATGACCAGATAGATACAGTAAGATGTAGAAATACTGTGAGGAGATGGTTGAGCCTGGCAGAGCTTAACCTATGAGATGAGTCCCTCCAGGTAAGTCTCTCTCTCTAAAGAGTGGTTGAGCACAGGGGGAACACATAAATCTCACAAGGTTGGTAGCCATTTAAGCCTTCCCTTCCCCACAAAAACGTTCTACATCTTCCCACCTGAGCACGGCATTCCTTAAAAACATTTTAGCCTGCTCCACTCTATACATTTCCTTACTGTGTCCATTAGATATAAAAGAAAAGGGGGAGATGCTGTGCAGATGTCTCCCCAAGGCCCTGCCACCCTCCACAGAGCATTATAGTACTTTCAGGGCTTTCCCCCAACCAATCCTGTCCTGACACGTCACTCCGGGGTGTTGACCTAAAAAGTCCACCTCCTCCCCCTCCCCTCACTCGCTCTCTTGCCCGGTGGTGAGGTAGCAGGGGACGGCCATTTTTTTGGCTGGCTCCACGTGGCCTGAACCACCAGTCTGACCCAACAATAAAGATTTGTGTCCCCTCTGCTCTTGGATTCTCTCTCCTTCGCATCCCGCCACCACGTCAAGCAACAAAATTTAAATCCTACCACTTGAATAGTCAGCTTCAAAGGAATCCAATGGTTTCTTGTTGCTGATCTGCTAAATCTTAGCTTCAACGTTTCTCACCCTTTTTCTGATCGACTCTGAAGCCTATACTGTCTTGCTCAAAAACGTCTTGAGCCCCTTGTAAGCTCCAAGCACTTTGCACGACGCTGGGATAAAATAAAGAAAGGAATCACCACCCTCTCAGTAGCTCTTCATCAAGAAGAGAACATGGGAGGAAATACTATGGAACTTCTGCCAGACTCTGAATGTGCCAGGCGATAGCCCAGTTTATACAAGAAAATTCCACCTTGGGCTTAGTAGTAGCTGACTCAGGAGAGCACATGCCTTCCCATGTGCAAGACCCAGGATTCAAGTACCAGCACCACGTGGTGGGTATTAGATTAGCTTGGAGCACACTGGGCTGAGTAGGTGATACCAGAGGACTTCTATGGATGGATGAGTGGCGGTGTGGTATCTCCTCTCCTCTCTTTCTTCCCTCTAGAAAATAACAGAATTGGCTTGGCTTGGTTTGGATTTCAAAGATGACCTTGTATCATTTGGGACAAAATAGTTGGAAATGGAAGTGATTATGCTAAGTGACAGTTTTTGTGACAACTTCAGCTGAGTTCACTCATAAGTAGAATATAGATCATACAGATAAAGCAAAGGAATTTTCAAAAAAAGAAAAAAAGTAACTAGGCTGTCTCTTAGACTGTGAAAACTATGGTGGCTATCAGAGTGAGTTAGGGTGTTGGAAGGCCTAGTGAAGGGGCACAAGAAGTCTGATGGTGGGTGTGGGCATTATGCATACACATACTCACATAAGTGTGAAACTCTACTCCTGAAATTTTTTAATTTTGTAAACAGACCACTATTTTGGGGCTGTCAGAAAAAGTCACGACACATTTTTGCAAAGAAAAGCACTTCATGACTTTTCTGAGAGCCCAATAAATCAGTAATTAAAGAAAGAATTAGAAGACTTCTAGATAGCTACCCGTCAGTATGTACATTCTCTTTTAACCTCTATAAGATGTTTACTGGAAATTTAAACATTGAAGTAAATACTTCTCCCCACCGTTGTTAACATGTCCTTGCTATCCTTTTATTCATGTATTTATTTTATTATTTACATACTACGTACAACACATCCCTATTCATATACTCTGAAAATAAAATAAAAAGTAAAGTTGGGTTGGGAAGTCGCTCAGTGGTGTCACATAATTTTGAGGTTCTGATTTCATTCTTTAGGAAAAACAATGAAAAAAGAAAAAAGAAAATCCTATCTGGTAGCTGAGAAAATAGGGCTTACAGAAATTACATAAATTGCCTTTTTATGCAGAATATAGACAACTAAAACACAAATGAACATATATTCAATCTTATAATTTTTAAAAAGCCAAGTGCATAAAAATCCAAATACATTCAGATCCAGCTATTCTATTATATTGCAGTAACAATGCCAGACTGGCAAGATGGCTCACTTGGATAGTGCACTGCTTTGACCCAGGTTTGAATCTGGCCCTCACCACACTGAAGGAAGCTGTGTCTACTTCCCTTCTCTCTGTCTCTTCTATCTCCTCTTGCTAGCTGAAAAAGAGCCCAGAGCAGAGAGGTTCAGGAAACATAACACAAACATCCCAGAAGACAAAAAACAAAAAACAAAACAAAACCAAAAAAAAAAAGGCCAAGGCTAAGAATCAAGAAACTTACTCAGAATTACCTATTTGGTAAATTTGTGATAAACTTGCCTTTATAAGTAAAACTGTCTTTTTCATTCCATCCATCTCCACCCTCCACAGTTCCTTTCTCTTCTGTTCTTTTTCCTGAGTCCATGTCCTTCCCCACATTTCCCCTTCCCCTTATCTGTCGTGTCCTTTTAAACCAATTTAGGGCTGTGTGGATTGGATGTTATATGTAACACATTCTGAGTCATGTTCACTAGATGGAAAACACAACTTTCCTCTCTATGGAGAAAAGTGGAACTGCGCAGCAGACTAGACACAATCAGCTCATCATCAAATAAGTTGATTTGCTATTTGCATTTCAAATAAAGCTGCAATCTCTATCTTTTGGAAAGTGTCATGCCTTCTTCTATACCAAAAGATTTCTTAACTTTTTCAAAGTGTGAGTCCTCAAAGAACCACCTTCCCCAATAAAAGATCTTAAAAGTCAACCCTTAATTATAGTTTTAAATGCAGTAACTATTCTTTTCACTCTTGCTCAGAAAGTAGAAATATAATAACCTCTCTCCCAGTTGGAAAAATAAAACTTGTGAAGCTGTGAATTGGCTGCATTAGAAATTAGAAATGGTACAGAGAAAGAGACACCACAGCACCACTCAGCTCTCAGTTATGGGGATGCTGGAGATTAAATTTGGGACAATTAAAAAAATTATTTATTTATTCCCTTGTCGTTTTATTGTTGTAGTTATTATTGATGTCATTGTTGTTGGATAGGACAGAGAGAAATAGAGAGGGGAGGGGAAGACAAAAAGGGGAAGCAAAAAAGGGGACTGCAGGTGGGGAGCCAGGGGCTCCAACCGGGATCCTTAAGCCAGTCCTTGTGCTTTGCGACACCTGCGCTTAACCCACTGTGCTACATCCTGACTCCCTCCAATTTTTTTTTTTAATTCAAAAAAAAAAGAAATTAGAAATGGGGAGTCGGATGGTTAGCACAGCGGGTTAAGTGCAGGTGGTGCAAAGCACAATGACCAGTGGAAGAAATTAGAAATGTTGGGGGCCCCAACAACAAAAGTCCTGAGCCAGATGGCTTCACAAATGAATTCTATAAAACTTTCAAGAAACAGTTAGTACCCATACTTCTTCTTCTTCTTCTAGCGTTTGCCCTTCTTCCATAGCCAGTCAACAGCATCAGGCTGGGCCTGATGTAAAGTTTCGAGACCTCCTTTGAATCTGGAGAGGTGGCAGTCGTCGACTATGTGGGTCATAGTCTGTCTGTAGCCGCAGGGGCAGTTCGGGTCGTCTCTGGCTCCCCAGCGATGGAACATAGCGGCGCACCGGCCATGGCCTGTTCGATAGCGATTGAGGAGGACCCGATCATAACGTGCTAGGTCAAAGCCGGGTTGACGCTTGCAGGGGTCTGTGACGAGGTGTTTGTTCTTTACCTCAGCTGACTGCCAACTCTGTTTCCAAGAGACTGGAACAGAGAAGTTCAGTGTAGGCGTAGGGGACCAGATTGGGTGACGAGACGTCAAGCGTTGGACAGGGTGGGCGAAGATATCCGCGTATATTGGCAGGTCCGGTCGAGTGTAGACGTGGGAAATGAACTTAGATGATGCCGCATCCCGACGAATATCTGGCGGGGCGATGTTGCTAAGAACTGGCAGCCATGGAACCGGGGTGGAACGGATGGTTCCAGAAATGATCCTCATGGAGGAATATAATTTGGAATCGACCAAGTGGACATGGGGGCTACGGAACCATACTGGGGCACAGTATTCTGCAGTGGAATAGCATAATGCCAGAGATGATGATCGTAGTGTGGAAGCACTCGCGCCCCATGAGGAGCTGGCCAGTCTTGCAATGATGTTATTCCTCGCACCCACCTTTGCTGCAGTTTTTATGAGATGTTTGTGAAATGACAGAGTGTGATCGAGAGTAACGCCAAGATAGACTGGCTGGGCTTCATGCCGGATTCTCGTATCGCCAAGCTGCACATTAAGCTCACATGAGGCTGAGGCATGGTGTAGATGGAAAACAGATGATAACGTATACGTATGATACCCATACTTCTTAAGCTTTTCCATAAGATTGAAGAAACAGGAATACTCCATTCCACCTTCTACAAAGCCAACATCACTCTGATACCAAAAGCTGATAGGGACAGAACAAAAAAGGAAAACTACAGACCAATATCTCTGATGAACATAGATGCCAAAATATTAAACAAGATCTGGGCCAACCGGATACAGCAACATATCAAAAAGATTGTTCATCACGACCAAGTGGGATTCATCCCAGGAATGCAAGGCTGGTTCAACATCCGTAAGTCAATCAATGTCATTCACCACATCAATAAAAGCAAAGCCAAAAACCACATGACTATCTCAATAGATGCAGAGAAAGCCTTTGACAAAATCCAACACCAATTCATGCTCAAAACTGTACAAAAAATGGGAATAGATGGGAAATTCCTCAAGATAGTGGAGTCTATATATAGCAGACCTACAGCCAACATCATACTCAATGGACAGAAGCTGAAAGCATTCCCCCTCAGATCAGGGACTAGACAGGGCTGCCCACTGTCACCGTTACTCTTCAACATAGTATTGGAAGTTCTTGCCATAGCAATCAGGCAAGAGAAAGGAATCAAAGGAATACAGATTGGAAGGGAAGAAGTCAAGCTCTCACTGTTTGCAGATGACATGATAGTATACATAGAAAAACCTAAAGAATCCAGCAGAAAACTACTGGAAGTTATTAGGCAATATAGCAAGGTATCAGGCTACAAAATCAATGTACAAAAATCAGTGGCATTTCTTTATGCAAACACTAAATCTGAAGAAGAAGACATCCAGAAATCACTCCCATTTACTGTTTCAGCAAAATCAATCAAATACCTAGGAATAAAGTTGAACAAAGAAGTGAAAGACTTGTATGCTGAAAACTATGAGTCACTACTCAAGGAAATAGAAACTGATACCAAGAAATGGAAAGATATCCCATGCTCATGGATTGGAAGAATAAATATCATCAAAATGAATATTCTCCCCAGAGCCATATACAAATTTAATGCAATACCTATCAAAGTTCCACCAAGCTTCTTTAAGAGAATAGAACAAACACTACAGTCATTTATCTGGAACCTGAAAACACCTAGAATTGCCAAAACCATCTTATGGAAAAGAAACAGAAATGGAGGAATCACACTCCCAGACCTTAAACTATATTATAAAGCCATCATCATCAAAACAGCATGGTACTGGAACAAAAATAGGCACACAGACCAGAGGAACAGAATTGAAAGCCCAGAAATAAATCCCCACACCTATGGAATCTAATCTTTGATAAGGGGGCCCAAAGCATTAAATGGAAAAAGGAGGCTCTCTTCAATAAATGGTGCTGGGAAAACTGGGTTGTAACATGCAGAAGAATGAAACTGAACCGCTTTATCTCACCAGAAACAAAAATCAACTCCAAATGGATCAAAGACCTAGATGTCAGACCAGAAACAGTCAAATACTTAGAGGAAAACATTGTTAAAACACTTTCCCACCTACACCTCAAGGACATCTTTGATGAATCAAACCCAATTGCAAGGAAGACTAAAGCAGAAACAAACCAATGGGACTACATCAAATTGAAAAGCTTCTGCACATCCAAAGAAACTATTAAACAAACAAAGAGACCCCTCACAGAATGGGAGAAGATCTTCACATGCCATACATCAGACAAGAAACTAATCACCAAAATATATAAAGAGCTCAGCAAACTTAGCACCAAAAAAGCAAATGACCCCATCCAAAAATGGGCAGAGGATATGAACAAAACATTCACCTCAGAGGAGATCCAAAAGGCTAACAAACATATGAAAAACTGCTCTAGGTCACTGATTGTCAGAGAAATGCAAATTAAGACAACACTAAGATACCACCTCACTCCTGTAAGAATGGCATACATCAAAAAGGACAGCAGCAACAAATGCTGGAGAGGTTGTGGGGACAGAGGAACCCTTTTACATTGCTGGTGGGAATGTCAATTGGTCCAGCCTCTGTGGAGAGCAGTCTGGAAAACTCTCAGAAGGCTAGACATGGACCTTCCATATGATCCAGTAATTCCTCTCCTGGGGTTATACCCCAAGGACTCCATAACACCCAACCAAAAAGAGGTGTGTACTCCTATGTTTATAGCAGCACAATTCATAATAGCTAAAACCTGGAAGCAACCCAGGTGCCCAACAACAGATGAGTGGCTGAGAAAGCTGTGGTATATATACACAATTGAATACTATGCAGCTATCAAGAACAATGAACCCACCCTCTCTGACCCATCTTGGTCAGAGCTAGAAGGAATTATGTTAAGTGAGCTAAGTCAGAAAGATAAAGATGAGTATGGGATGATCCCACTCATCAACAGAAGTTGAGTAAGAAGATCTGAAAGGGAAACTAAAAGCAGGACCTGAGCAAATTGTAAGTAGGGCACCAAAGTAAAAACCCAGTGGTGAGGGGTAGACATGCAGCTTCCTGGGCTAGTGGGGGGTGGGAGTGGGTGGGAGGGATGGGTCACAGTCTTTTGGTGGTGGGAATGGTGTTTATGTACACTCCTAGTAAAATGTAGTCATATAAATCGCTAGTTAATTAATACGAGAGGGGGAAAATTAATTGTATGTCTCGAAGTTTTTCAAAACACAAACTGAATCTTTTTAATATATAGGCTGTGTAATTGATATGCAGACTCTCTCAAAAGCCTAGACCAAGTAGATCAGAAGCAACCAATAGCACAGCTATATACAAGATACTGGGTACTGTACAGCAAGCCCTAACAAAAGGACTTTTCAAAGTTAACCCAATTACCAAATAATGTGATGATAACATTAACTATCGATTGTCTTTTTGAACCCTAAGACAGCAGGAACCTCACATCTCCACTATAGAGCCTCTACTTCCCCCAGTCCTGGGACCATTGGATAGGGCCCACTTTCCCATATGCCTCTCCTAATCCATATCAAATAATATTGCATCTGCCGATCACAACCTAATCAACGCAACGATTGCCACCTCAACATGCTTCACTTCAGACTGTGTCCAGAGACTTCACATGTGGAATGACAACCCTTCAGCTTCATTACTCAGGTGAGACCTTTCCTTTCGTAGTATACTCTAATTCCATCTCAGGTGGTTCACTTTCTAACAAAGTCCCAAAACCTAGATATACACCAGTTTCTGTGAGAGAGAGCATATGTTCACACGTATCCGTAAACTACTGCAAAATATATACCTGAAAGCAGTACACTAGAGTTTGCAGTGAGTACCCTCCTAACACTTCCTCTCCACTATTCCAAGCTTTGGGTCCATGATTGCTCAACAATTTGTTAGGCTTCGTATGTTAAATCTCTTTTCAGTCACCAGGTTCCAGATGTCATCAGGATGCCGGCCAGGCTTCCCTGGACTGAAGACCCCACCAATGTGTCCTGGAGCTCCGCTTCCCCAGAGACCCATCCTACTAGGGAAAGAGAGAAGCAGACTGGGAGTATGGACCAACCAGTCAATGCCCATGTTCAGCGGGGAAGCAATTACAGAAGCCAGACCTCCCACCTTCTGCAACCCACAATGACTCTGGGTCCATGCTCCCAGAGGGATAGAGAATGGGAAAGCTATCAGGGGAGGGGGTGGGATATGGAGATTGGGTGGTGGGAATTGTGTGGAACTGTATCCCTCCTACCCTATGGTTTTGTTAATTAATCCTTTCTTAAATAAAAAAGAAAAAAATGATATAAAATTTATATAAACTTAAAAAAAAGAAATGTTGGGGGATGGGTGACGGCACACCTGGTTGAGCGTGCATGTCACAATGCTCAAGGACTCAGGTTCGAGCCCCCAGCACCCACCTGCAGAGGGGAAGCTTTGCAAGTGGTGAAGCAGTGTTGCAGGTGTCTCTCTCCCATCTCTACCACCGCCTTCCCTCTCAATTTCTGGCTCTCTCTATCCAAAAGATATAGTAAAAAAATAATCAAAAAAAAAAATTAGAAATGTTTCTTGTAGGGAAATTGTGAGGATGTGGTTGAGCTTGGCAGGGCTTGACTTGAGGGGATATCCATCCTCTCAAGTCTCTCTCTCTACTGAGAGGTTGAGGGAGAAGTGGCACAACTCCCCAAGGTTTGCCTCCTCTTATCAGACTCCCTGCCTCACAAAGCACTCTGCATTCCTGATACGATGGCCTATCTACATAATCATTGTTTTGCCTGAAAGATCCCCACCCATTCCATTCCTTTGATCTATCTTCTTCCTACCCTCAAGATTCTCCCTGCCTGCAGGGTATTATTAATCCTACCAGTTAAAACCCTCGCAACAGTTGCTAAGGAAGTTCCTACCTTTCCCAGCCCCCTTTTGTCTTTCTCCGCCCCTTTCCAAACCATGTCAAGCCACTTCTGTTTCCAACTTGCCACTTCCAGGTCTGACTCTTAAAAGCCTTGGCTCTCTGATCAATAAAGAACTGAATCCCCTCACCACCATGAGCTCTGTTCCTGAGTCATCTCTCTCGCATCGCTGAGTGAGTAGCAGCCCAGGCTGGCTCCGGTCATGTTCTCTCCAACCCAGAGAGTACACGCCCGGGAAGAGGCAACCCCATGCTAGCCTGGCAGCTTTTGTTGAGGCACAGCTATCTTCATTTCTTAAACACAGATGTCTTAGGCATTCCAGAAGGTTGACTAAATACCTGGAGAAATGAGCCAGGCTTTTCTCATTCTCCCTTTTGAAGCTCTCGTTCAACTGAGAAGGGCAGTTTCTCTCTGGCCGTACAGTTTTGACTTGAATAAGAAGAATCCTTCCACTTCCTCATCACCCTTTACTTCATGCCCTCAGATACATTTGTCTCAAGCACATAGTTCTCACTGATCTTCTCCGCCAAGGCAGGAATAAACATTCTGACAGTCTGATATTTTATTGAGATTTTTATTCTAAAAATAGTTAGTTTGACGTAGCCAGTTTCTCACTGATTAGAATCAATTCTTAACAATATTAATTATCACCACTTCTGAGTACTTACACATAGTCTCTGAATATAGTCACACTAGGCCAGGATAAAGTATTGACATTGTAACCGACATTGCTTATTTTAATATTGTTTATTTTATAACAAAACTACAGTATTTGTGAACTAGAACAGATGCTGAAAAAGACAGACTTGGTGGAATAAAACCAAAGTGATCCATATACTTCTTATTTATCTTTTCACTGTCCTCTTTCAGAAAGCTACAGTTTCAAGATGAACTGATACATTATTTCCTGGTGTTCTTTATCTTTTTAACACTGAAACAGAAGAGGACTAAAGCTTTATTTCATGTTTTTTAATAAAAGCTTAAGGACGCCTCACTTAAGAGAAAGAGATGTCAGGTTTTTAAGAAAGTGGCCCAAAGAGTGGATGGGCAGCACAGTGTTCTAGAGTTTCACACTGGTTTCCTTTGTCTCAGGGACGCCCAAGAACCAGTTAGTTCTATGGAACGACCAGCTCATACCCCCATACAGCTGACTGAGGATCCATGCCCACTTTAGCAAGTTACTGTCCTCGATTCCCAAGGACCTAGGACATGTAAATCAAATGATTAAAAGGTCTTTCTCTGAATCTGCATGAGGAAAACTAAAGAATCAGTACAAGAACTCAACTGTTTTTTCACTGGGGCTTGAGGGTCACCATACAGCTCAAAACTCCAAGGCAAGCTCTTATCAAAGACACAACCAAGGTGTGGGGTTCCTGCCAGGCGACTGCATTGCAGAACCAAGAAAAATCTCCTTATATCTCATCGGGGATCTCCTTTTACCCTTTGGCAGGGAATGAATATACTTAATCCTCTGAAACGGGAAGGTTTAGTGAGGTTTCAAATTTTTATGATCTACAAGCTGCCGTGAGTTTGGTGAAAACTAGACACCCTCATCCTAGAAGACGCAAGCACAAACACGAGCACATAGCTCTTGTTTAGACTATGTCTTCAGTACTAAAACTCGAAAATATTAAACGTAGTCACTAAGGCAACTGTCAACTCTGCAGCAAGACTGTCTACTGAAAATAATTATCTTATTACAAATACCCGTTGCTCAACATGATTTTTTCAAGGTCCATCCAAGATTGGCTGAAAACGGTGAAGTCACCATTTTTTACAGCTGAGTAGTATTCCATTGTGTATATATCATGTTGAGTGAAATAAGTCAGAAACAGAAGGATGAATACGGGATGATCTCACTCTCAGGCCGAAGTTGAAAAACAAGATTAGAAAAGAAAACACAAGTCGAACCTGAAATGGAATTGGAGTATTACACCAAAGTAAAAGACTCTGGGGCGGGTGGGTGTGTGGGGAGAATACAGGTCCATGAAAAATGATGAATAAAATAGTGGGGGTTGTATTGTTAAATGGGAATCTGGGGAATGTTATGCATGTAAAAAAAAAAAAAAAAAGAAGTAGAAACGCAAAGCAGAAATTGACGGAGTATGGCACCAAAGTAAGAAAGCAGTACACTAGAGTTTGCAGTGAGTACCTCCCTAATACTTCCTCTCCACTTTTCCAAGCTTTGGGTCCATGATTGCTCAACAATTTGTTTGGCTTTGTATGTTAACTCTCTTTTCAGTCACCAGGTTCTAGGTGTCTTCAGGATGCCGGCCAGATTTCCCTGGATTGAAGACCCCACCAATATGTCCTGGAGCTCAGCTTCCCCAGAGACCCACCCTACTAGGGAAAGAGAGAGGCAGACTGGGAGTATGGACCGACCAGTCAACGCCCATGTTCAGCAGGGAAGCAATTACAGAAGCCAGACCTTCTACCTTCTGCAACCCACAATGACCCTGGGTCCATGCTCCCAGAGGGATAGAGAATGGGAAAGCTATCGGGGGAGGGGTGGGATATGGAGATTGGGCGGTGGGAATTGTGTGGAGTTGTACCCCTCCTACCCTATGGTTTTGTTAATTAATCCTTTCTTAAATAAATAAAAAAAAAGAGAAAAAAAAAAAAAATACCCGTTGCTTTTTTTTTTGAGGGTTGTGGGGAGTGTCGGTTCTGGAGTTTCACACGGGTTTCCTTAGTCTCAGGGATGCCCAAGGACTAGTTAGTTCTACGCAACAACCAGCTCACACCCCCACACAGCTGACTGACTCAGGCCAACCGTGATCCAAGGGGAAGGGGCTCGTCTGTCCAGGATCCTCGTGTGCTACCTAAATGCCAACCTAGAAACCCTCAGCCACCCCTCTCACCTCCCCAGGATACAGAGTCCCGACCTGCCTTTTCCATTCCACTTCTTTATTTTTTTAACTTTTTAAAATCATTATTTATTGACTAGAGACAACCAGAAATCAAGAGGGAAGGAGAGAAAGACAGAGACGGAGAGAAAGACAGAGAGACACCTGCAGCCCTACTTCACCACTCGCAAAGTTTCCCCTGCAGGTGGGAACTGGGGGTTCGAACTGGGTCTTTGCGCATTGTGATGTGTGCAGTCGGCCAGGTGTGCCACCACCCGGCTCCCCCTTCCCATCCTGTAAGTGCCTGCGCTTGCTAGATGGGCGCCCACAGACAGGAAACCACGGCAATGAACACAAACACTTTAGGACAGCATTTCCCTAGATGCGGTGGCTTGTCAGAAAAGTCGTGACATGTTTTTGCCTACAAAAAAAAAAAAAAAGTCACGACTTTTTCCAACAACCTACTATTTCTCAGAACGTAAATATTCCAAGATCCCTTCCTATAAGCCATATTCACATTAGGAAAGTGGTGTATACAGTGCACTGAGCTCTTGAGCACTGAGGCCACACAGTAGTATAGCAATACTTCTCAAATGCCTACAGCAGCTTGACTAACTCAGCATTTCTCAAACTTACTTGATCACAGAACCCACTACTTATATGACAATCTTCTATCAAAACACACCCTTCTCCAAGGAGCTAAAAGGTGCAATGTTTTTACAGTAGAATTTCAAATAAGTGATTTAAAAAAAAAAAAAAACACCTTATTTTCCTACATTTTCAAAAGAAACCAAGGTTGTTTTGCAATGAATATTCCTTCACTATAGCGTTCCTATTTATAAACACACATTTGTTCTTTCTATCACTATTTAACGATGGTAATTCTCATCTGTAATCATTGGCCTCCTCATTTGAAGTAGACCATTTTTTATATCCTTTTTGATGCTAAGAATACTTTTCCACTCTAGTGACAATAGTTTTAAGTCTAGGGCTCTAGCAAAAACTACCCTTCAGTAAAAACTTTGTGCTAGGGGATGGGCGGTGGCTCAGCGGGTTAAGCACACAAAGTACAAAGTGTTAAGGATCCCAGTTCGAGTCCCCGGCTCCCCACCTTCAGGGGGGTCGCTTCACAAGTGGTGAAGCAGGTCTGCAGGTGTCTGTCTTTCTCTCTCGATCTCTACCTTGTCCTCCCCTCTCAATTTCTCTCTGTCCTATCCAAAAACAGAAAAAAGAAATTGAAAAAATGACCTCCAGGAGCAGTGGATAACCCTGGAGGCAAAATAATAATAAGTTACATTGTTATTACAATTTTTTTTTTTGTAAACCGTTAGGAAAAACATGCCATCTTTACATCTCTGTGAAAACGAGCACCTGGAAGATGTCAGGAAACTTCAATTAAACCTTTGACAACAGAAGCACCTCAACCACAGTGACGTTTGGCTCATTTAATAATGAATTTCTTAGTTATCTGTTTAAGAAAAATGGAAAGTCTTAATTCCACAAAGCTGAGAAAGAAAAGACTTCAACATATAAAACGACTATCATTGCAACCCAAATGATACTGTGGCTCTGCTTTGCATTTCAATTATATAATCAAACCAAAGTCGAGTATGAAATCCCTGAGCAGCGGCCATGCCTCATCTTCTCCGGTATGGGGCCGTCCTAGCACACATCTCATCGCCCTGTGCAGTTAGAAACAACAAATACAGAGAAGAGAAAAACTAACATGTACTGAGCGAAAAAAAAGGTTCTTCAAACTATCTTAATCCCTGAAGAAAATCATCGTTCTTGCTTGTAGGTGGTACTTTTTCTTTCTCTGGTAAGGCCAAAAAAAAATCTTTAAATAATCGTGCTTTTTCTTAAAACTCAAGAGCGAGACAAACTGCATTTAATTTGTATTTAGAATGATGTGATATTCATCTGGAATTGAATACCGTATCTAGAACATTAGACTTGAAATTGCAACTCAATATAATGGTGAATCTACTACTGAGTTGATTCTTACAACCCTATTTATTGTGAAAGAGTAAGTTTCCCTTGCATAAACTTAAGAGAAATAGTAGACTTCGGACCCACCTCTCACTCAACTTCCTGTCTTTTCACTGAAGTGTCTACATTTTGACTTTCAAGGGTTAATGTTTTTGACAGTTTGTGAAAAAATATCAGAACTAAGTAGGGGGCAGGAGAGGTTAGCATAATGGTTATGCAAAAGGAATTTCCTGTCTGAGACGAGGCAGCTCCAGGGTCAATCCCCAGCACCACCATAAACCAGAGCTGAGTAGCTGTGCTTAAACAACCTTCTTTCAATTAAAGATTCAACACAGAAGTAGCAAAGTGTACTTACTGCGTGATGGAAGAATGTGACTGCACGTTTTTACAGAAACGTAAGCACATTTTTTGTACTTGTGGACATCAGTAGTCTTATTGAGAGAAAACTTATATATGACCTAGCAGTAATCATTTTTACTTTGTCCATGAAGCAACATGGAGTTAAATTTACCATCTTTTAGTGCTTTCTCCTACTTATTTCTTATTTTTCCAAAAACTAATTTTAATTGCCCTGTCTTACATGTGTTTTACAATTGTAAGCCATTTCAAGTGCTTTTTGGAAGGTTTAATATAGATCATAATTGAAAATGACTAAGCCTCACTAAAACAAAACCAGATGTCTGACTAATATGTCATCCACACGCTGGAATATACAGCAATCCTAGTGAACAATAAAGTCTCATGGTCATGATGTTTTTAAATAAATCTAATCATATAGCTTTCAAGAAACTAATAAGCTGCTTCTGAAGATTACACACACCTCCCCCCCCCGCTTGCAAAAGTAGTGAAATCCATTAGGTATTTCCCTAAATATCCAAATAAATGAACAAGATTTTGAAGACAACCTTGTTTATTAATTAGAACTCTCAGGGAAGAAATGTTTATAGTGACTTAAGGGTGCCTGTCTGAACAAACAGCCACCTAAATACAGAACCACTTGAGAGATGGGGGGGGGGGGGCGACAGCACAGCAGAGCTCCACTCAGCTCCAATAAGATGAGCTTGGTGACTACAAAACTGTTTTCCTAACATGAGGTTTCTGCAAGACATGATGACTGGCTGAGCACCACAGTATTCTGGTAAGACAGTAATCAGAAACACGGCCCTAGATTTTTAAAAACCTCAGAAGTGGTTTAGGACAACAGAAGCACCTCAACCACTAAAGTGATCAAGATTCCATCACAAGTAAAACCACTGACACAGCAAGTCCTTTAACAGTTCGATAACCAATAAGCAGAACATGGTTTTTGAAATTTACTGCTGCTCCCAGTTATTCCTTTTAGAAAATCAACTGTAGTTGAACTATGATGAACTGTCATCCAGGCTGATTTGCCCAAACATCTCTCATGTTATGAGAGAGCCAAGTAAGGTGAAACCTAGCCTCACACACAGTGGAGACCCAATGTCTCTGTGGGTGGGCCCCTTCTGAATAGTGGCTATGCACTGGGCAAATTTCATTAAGACTTTACATCAATGGTAGAATGACAGACAGTTCTCCTGAAGTCGATCCATGAAAGAAACAACTAGAGCTGATGATGAATTTTACACACACACACACACACACACACACACACACACATCTAAATTCACCCAGTCGAGACTAAGAGCCCTCACCACCCTATACTGACGGCATCTGCAAATACGCCACATGGCAGAGCACTGAGTTGCGTGACTGTCATACCTGACCAGCTTTAATATTCCTGCATGATACTATACGCTGCACAAGTAGGTGCAGGACAGCATAATTTTAAAAAGCACATTCCTCACTGCTTTTAAAAGTTAGCAGACTTTCCTATTAAAGCAATTTATACTTTTCCTAAAGTCTGAAATAGGCATCAGATTTCTAAATAAGAAAAAGCTTCAGCCAGAGAGCCGTATATATTAGATACTGAAACTGGCCTAAGCACATTAAAGTAATAAATTAAAAATGCACCTTCAGAATAGAACTGCAGCTTTTGGCCAGCAACGTGTGAACCATAGGCAAAATAATCTGCCAAAAGTTTAGGCAGGTCATTAATATATATATATATATATATATATTATATATAATGTGTTTTCTTTTTCAAGTCCATTTAGCATTCATTTTGATGTGATTTAAAGTGCATTGCCAAGATAAAATACAGGCATCCTAATGAAAAACAATCTGTCCTAGAGAGTTTCTTCGAAGTCCTCTTCATGCCCGTGAATGGTACGTACTGTAAGAGATTCCTGTACTACAGCACCCCTGTTTTTCTTTCTGGACAGAAAGCATAATGAATGTCAGGGTGACAGTCGTCGTAAAGAATTATCTTCTTCTTCGGCGGGAGTCAGTTTGAGTGTTGGCAGTTTCCGTGGAGGAAGCTGAGGGCTTTGGCGAAGACTGTCATCCATCTGCAGAAAGGACAAAAGGTTCATCTGACTAATGGCCGTAGGACCACGTACGCAGAGCGAGCTCTCCTGTGCAGACCACTGCCTAGACGAGTGCAGAACCACGTGTCCCTGCAGAAGAAACCTTTTTCTTGCAAATGATCTCGCAAGAATGCTAAATGTCATACTCCAAATAAATGCCGACTGGCTCAGTTTCTGTAGCAGAGTGACACGGTCCGTTCTTGGTATCTTCATGAAACTACAGTGATCCAACAAAATAAATAGCCAGCGGGACTTCAACCACAGCAGGTTGAAGAGGACTTCTGACAGTAAGCGTGAAAGTAACGCCTCTGTCACACTAAGTGCCGCCGTTTACAAAGTATGCCCCGTGTACTTGTTTGGTCTCCTCGACACGTGTGGAAAGGGGAGAAAAGCAGACACTCATCCCCTAATTTCAGACCAGCAGAAAAGAATCTCCAGAAAATTAAGGAATCTGCACTGATGTGCCAAGCTAATGTGAGAACTGAAATCTGAACTCAGGTCTTCTTAGTCTAACACAACTGGTTTCCAACTACACCTCACTACCGCAATGAAAACGAACTACAGAGCCCGGGGGGTCGGGGTGGGGGGGCGGCTCATGTGGTAAAACACATTCCCTACCAGGCACAAGAAGCTGGGTTCAAACCCCAGCGCCCTGGGAGTGCCGCGGATCATAAGTGGGGCCATGGCGTCTCTGTCTCTTCAACTCTCCCTCTTAAGACTCTATGAAGAAACTTGGTCTGGAAGACCACTCAACAATAGAATACATGCACATTATAATTTTATCGTTTAGCTTTACTCACTTCTCATGTTATAATAACACATCAAATATAAAAACAAGTGGAAGTCATTCCCAAGGTAGCAGGTGCGCACCTGGCTACCAGCACTACTAGTCAGGGATGGATACACAGCCTTCTGCATGAATTCGAAGTCTGACTAACTGCAGGGTCATCCTACACTCTAGTCCACCTTCTAGGGAGTGAATTCCCTATCTCTTGCCAGCTGAATGATCTCAAGCAGGTGACACAAGCTACTCTTTCTCTTCCTAAGAGTTAAAAGATTTCAGGGAGTTGGTGGTAGCTCTGCGGGTTAAGCGCACATGGCTCAAAGTGCAAGGACTGGCGTAAGGATCCGGTTTGAGCCCCCGGCTCCCCCCCTGCAGGGGAGTCGCTTCACAGGTGGTGAAGCAGGTCTGCAGGTGTCTGTCTTTCTCTCCCCCCACCTCCATTTCTCTCTGTCCTATCTAAGATCAATGACATCAATAACAAAAATAATAATAACCACAACAACAATAAAACAACAAGGGCAACAAAAGGGAATAAATAAATATAAAAAAAAAATAAAGTTAAAGATTTCGTGAGAGAAAAATGTGCCCCAGCATATGTAGTACTGAGATCAAACGCGGACCTCAGCTAGCGAGTCCTACCCACTGAGCCAGCCGCCTCCCTGGCTGCTCTCAAAGCTTCAGTGCCCTCTCCCGGACAATACAGATGGTCGCATGCTTCCTACTTAGAGGGGCTGCAAGGACCAAGTGAAAGGATTCAAATCAAACTCATGCAACACAATGTCTGCTCAACTACTCAGACTTTAAGAACTGTTAGAATTATTAGGCCACAATAGTGTGTAAAATAATGAAGTACTAGGGGTCGGGCGGTAGCACAGCGGGTTAAGCACACGTGGCACAAAGCTCACCGACCGGCCTAACGATCCTGGTTCGAGCCCCCAGCTCCCCACCCGCAGGGGAGTCACTTTACTGGGCGGTGAAGCAGGTCTGCAGGTGTCTATCTTTCTCTCCCCCTCTGTCTTCCCCTCCTCTCTCCATTTCTCTGTTCTATCCAACAACGACAACATCAAATAACAACAATAATAACCACAACAATGATAAAACAACAAAGGCAAAAAAAAGGAAAAAAGTAGCCTCCAGAAGCAGTGGACTTGTGGTGCAGACACCGAGTCCCAGCAATAACCCTGGAGGCAAAAAATAATAATAATAATAATGAAGTACTATTCTATTGTATAAAAAGGAGGGGAGGGGAGGGAAGCTTCCCAGATACTTGGAGGAGAGAATGTATAACTCTTACTTTCCCTCTTAGAACCACTCCTGAAATTTTCATTGCTGGCACCTTCCTCAATCCAGCTCCTCAGTGCCTCTCTCACCAAATGAATACTTGCACAGTTGCAAAATGAAAGAAAATAGTTGTTGTGAAAGAGAAAAAAGGGATATGATTATGCTCTTCTCACACACACACACACACACACACACACACACACACACACACACACGGATAAGCATACATGCAAAAGATATTTCCCTTCAGAGACAGAAACAGGCAGACAAGCAAAAAAGCATTTTGGTTGTGTCTTTTTAAGACTGTCTATTGAGTCTCCTAGCTGGAAAAAATATCAATTGTTTAACAAAAGGAAGCCCAATGCCACTATCAGATCTTTCCACAGAGCAATCAGGCCGCTACTAACTGTAAAATGTTGTATTATTACAGAACCTGAGCAAATGTGCTTATGCTACTTTGTGGGGGAAAAAATGCACCCAGTGCACAGTGAGTGTATAACCCAAATTAAATGTTAGATGCAGAAAGAAAAGTACTAAACTACCAAAAATAATGATAAAGTAAATCGACCTTTTCGATCAAGTTGGATTCCTTGTTCACAAGCTGCGTGAGTTTCTGCAGGTTTGCGTCTACTGCTTCTTGTCCCGCAGGAGAAAAGCCTAAGTGAGGACAGAGATCAGAAAGGAAGATGAGAAAGGCCTTCAAGTGTAGATTGAAAGCATTTTGAGTCAATCCCACCTGTCCTTCCTCTAGGAAGAGAGAAAATTCATTCTGAGTTCAAAGTTAAGAGGGATACTGCCGTCCAAAACCAAGTGCCATTCACACTGTTAGTCACGTGTTCCGCAGTGAGCCAAAGTAATCAGTGTAAGACCAGATCCATCTCCATTTCCTTCTCAAGTTTAAGCTGTCTCTTTTCCCCACAAATTTTACATCAGTCTATTTGGAAAGCCTTCTAAGGCAGGGGCTCCCAAACAGCTACCCACTGGGCACCCTCGTTGGTAACTTATTTGGGAAAACCCCAAGTATTTGCGAGGGCTTACAAAGCCTGAGGACCTCTGGTGGCTCCCCAGGCTGAGTGCACATATTACAGGGCACGGTGACCCAGGGACCAGTCCTCCCTCGCCTGCAGCGGGGAAGCTTCACAAGTGGTCAGACAGTGCTACATGTGTCTCTTCCTCTCTAAGTCTCCCTTCCTTCTTAAGTTCTCTGTCTCCAAAATAAATAAAAACAAATTTAAAAAAACTCAAATTCCTGGGATCTATCCCCAAGATGTCTTAATTTAATAAATGTGAAACATGATCCAAACTTTTGTTTTAGTTGTATAGTCAGGTTTGCTGATCACTGATCCAAAGCAATGTGGTTAAAGATGACTTAATTTCAGGGGGTCGGGAGGTAGCACTTAGTGCAAGGGCCGGCCTAAGGATCCCGGTTTGAGCCCCCGGCTCCCCACCTGCAGGGGGGTCACTTCACAAGCGGTGAAGCAGGTCTGCAGGTGTCTGTCTTTCTCTCTCCCCTCTCTGTCTCCCCTCCTCTCTCCATTCTCTCTGTCCTATCCAACAATGACATCAATAACAACAACAATAAAATAAAGGCAACAAAAGGGAAAGTAAATAAATAAATAATAATAATAATAAAATTACTTAATTTCATGGCTCCCAAACTACTAACCTCTATATACACAAAATACATAATCTACCATAAATGACAGTGATCATTAATAGTAATAGTAACAGTCTGTCCCTAAGCCTACTAGCCTTTTAACTTCTGTTTTTTACAGGTGTACTTTCCACCACATCTTCCAATACACACTGATGCCCCAGTTACTTAAGCACAAGTCCCCATGCTTCCAAAGACTCTATCCTCAGTGAGGTGCTCTCTATTTACTGTACCTCCGGTCTGATGCAATCAGTTCTCAAGCAGTAGAATCATGGGAGTGTACCTCACCAAAACCAATCTGCTGCCGCTTTCTGTTCACGCAGGAAAATGCTAGAAGCAACATTTAAGGTAATTGCCCATCTGTATTAAGATAGAAACTAGCTTTCAGAAGGGGCTTAATAAATACCTATGGCTTAAACTTTTAGAAGAAAAATGACATATTTCAAAGGGGCAATATTTAAATAAAAAATATATACAATTCAGAAGAAACACATCAAAGGCTATATATATATGTCTTCCTAAATAAGTATTAATGCATGGCGATAAAATTAAACTGGAAAACATCAGGAATACACTTAAAGACGACAGACAAACTTGGTTAATGCATAGTAATTCTGCTTACCCATCTCTAGAATATGCAGGTACTCTATGCAAACAAAGATTAGCTGGAGAAAAGTCACATACCTCCAATATTACGCTTAAAATAACTGTTTAAGATGTCATCACAGAAGCGACACAAGTTGGAGAGCTGTTTCAGATGTCCTTGTAGCTGAACTTTTGGAAAACGTACTTTATAAAGAGGAGCGATAAAACCAAATACATAGGCATCCAAGGTAGAAGGCCTAAAAATAAATGAAGGTTTTTTAAAAGCATTTGAGAAA
Source organism: Erinaceus europaeus (assembly GCF_950295315.1). Classification (NCBI taxonomy): domain Eukaryota; kingdom Metazoa; phylum Chordata; class Mammalia; order Eulipotyphla; family Erinaceidae; genus Erinaceus; species Erinaceus europaeus. The sequence goes on from NC_080172.1 coordinate 5,693,880, forward strand.
ATATTACTTGGGCCTACGTCTATTTTTTTTTCCTCTTGGGGCCAGAGATGTTACTCAGAAATAGAGCACATACTTCATAGGTATGAAAGAAACCTCAAACTTGACTCCTAGCAACCACTGCGCGCGGCGCGCACACACACAATATACACACATCCTCAAACCCATGTCCTAGTTCTTAACTATAGTCTCGAAACTTGACATCAGGCTCAACCTGACACTGTTGACTGGCTACGGAAGAAGAGCAAACGCTAGAAGAAGAAGTATACAGTACAGTCTTTTTAAAAATTAAAGATGCGTTTTTATTCCCAAGTGTCAAATTGGGATTGGAAATAGGATGGGAATAATCTTAAGGCTTTTCTTTTCAACAGTATATTTCTTATTTTTTTTTAATTTTATTTATTTATTTATTCCCTTTTGTTGCCCTTGTTGTTTAACATTGTTGTAGTTATTATTGTTGTCGTCATTGTTGGATAGTACAGAGAAATGGAGAGAGGAGGGGGAAGACAGAGAAGGGGAAAGAAAGATAGACACCTGCAGACCAGCTTCACCACTTGTGAAGCGACTCCCCTGCAGGTGGGGAGCCGGGGCTTGAACCGGGATCCTTACTCTGGTCCCTGTGCTTTGCGCCACCTGCGCTTAACCCGCTGCGCTACAGCCCAACTCCCATATTTCTTTATTTTTATGGAAAAGAGGGAGAATGGGTGGGGGTAGACAGCATGATGGTTATGCAAAGAGACTCTCATGCCTGAGACTCCAAAGTCCCAGGTTCAATTCCCCACACCACCATAAGCCAGAGCTGAGCAGTGCTCTGGCAAAAATTAATTAATTAATTAATTTAGTTAATAAAATTAAATACATAAAAAGGGAGAGAGATGAGAGTATCACTCAGCTCTGGTGTAAGTGGTGCCAAGGACAGAACTTCGAGCCTCAGGTTTGTAAGTCCTGCATTTTATCACTGAGCTACCTCCCCAGACCAAACTTAGATGTGTAAAATACACATACATGACATACTGTCAATATTAGATCATCACTAACAGAAAATGTTTCTTATAGTAAAAATTCATTGAATCCTTTTTTTTTTTTATGAAAATCTCCTTTTGGATGGAGGACAAAAGAATTTGCCTTAAATAACTGCTCGTTGAATATATGCACACGAAACATAAAAATGATTTTTTTTCCAGGTTTTTTAAAATGGCATTTTTATATTTGTCATTTCTGGGATATTTCTTTCTCAGATAGAGAGAGCCGGGGACGGGGGGGTAAGGGTGGCGGGGGGAGGCAGGCATAGCACAGCAAAAAACTCACCTATCTCCAAAGAAAAACTGAGATGTTCCCAATCTGTGTGACAGAAGATTTAAGCATTCCTTGGCATCTCTGTATATCTGTGAGGGATGAAACAGCATCTCAAAGGCAGAAAAGATGCGCTAGAATTCTCTTCTGTGGGATCTCACCACTGTCGTCTTCTACCTCTTCTGGAGGGCGCCCATACCTGTGCTTCCACTTCTTGGAGGTGGTAGAGGGGAGGTTCTCCTCTGGTCAGAAGAATCCTATTCAGTGCTCCTTTAGACATTCTTCCAGGCAGGATCAAACTCAGGGGGAAAGGAATTCGTGAGGCAAACCATGGCTTTGTCACAGTGAAGTAATTGTCGCTCTCAACCCAGAATGTATGAAGCTACAAAAGGAGGGACAAAACCTTATAAAGATGTTCTTTATTCAGAGAAAGATTGTTCAGTCCATGTGAGAGTTTTTCCCACAAATACCTTTGTATAAAGTGACTTCATATACATTTTCCAGAAAGAATGACTTATGACAAAATGAAGTTTTAAATGTGTGTTTTGTTGATTTGCCATATCCCAGCCACTCAGAAGAAGGCTGGCATGCATGCTCATTAAGTCCTTGTGGTATCAGTCAGTTAAAATGTGTTCAATTCTAATACATGGAGTAACAACATTCATATTCCACAAAGAGTTATTTTCAAAATAACATTCTAGATCATTTTGTTTTTTCACATATTAGTGGAATGTTTAATGTTACATGTCAGTAGTTTCATGACAGAGAAGCAAGGCTAATACCTAAGTGACATCTACTCTTAAGTCCTTTTCATTGTGTTTCTTTTAAACACAGTAGGTACATTTTCAGTTAGGTCACTAAAATTCTGTGATATTCATCAATACTCACCACTGCAGGTAGAAGCTTCTCTTCGAGGAGAGCAATGTAAGCCAGCGTATCTGCCCCTTGTTTTGCTGAGAGTTCATAATCAGCATTATATTTCTATTAAAAAATATAAAACCAAACCTCAAGAGTCAAGAGTATCCCCAACAGTGAAGCTAAATAATTGGAAAGCACAGTACTAATCAAAATTCAAATTGAGTGACAAGTCCTACTTACTCCAAATAAAGTTCTTAGCACACCTAAAGAATCAATAGCTAGGAGGTAGATAGCATAATGGTTATGCAAAAAGACTCATGCCTGAGGCTCAGAGGTCCCAGAGTCAATGCCCCCACACCACCATAAGTCAGGGCTGAGCACTGCACTGGTTAAAAAAATTTTTTTAAAAAAATAATAAATATAAGCTGTAATTTTTTTAACTACTATTATCTCAGTGATTGTTGATTACCTAGTGCAGTGTGGCATACAATACAAAATAAATGTGAGTGTCTGGAGATATGAACTGCCAATGCCCATGTCCAGCAGGGAAGTAATTACAGAAGCCAGAACTCCTACCTTCTACACCCCCAAAACAATTTTGATCCACACTCCCAGTGGGGGAGAAGTGACAGAAGGAAGCGGATGGGAGTCGGGCAGTAGTGCAGCGGGTTAAGCGCACATGGCACAAAGCTCAAGGACCAGTGTAAGGATCCCGGTTCGAGCCCCCGGCTCCCCACCTGCAGGGGAGTCGCTTCACAGGCGGTGAAGCAGGTCTGCAGGTGTCTGTCTTTCTCTCCCCCTCTCTGTCTTCCCCTCCTCTCTCCATTTCTCTCTGTCTTATCCAACAACGATGGCATCAATAACAACAACAACAATAACTACAACAATAAAAACAACAAAGGCAACAAAAAGGGAAAATAAATAAATATTATTAAAAAAAGAAGGAAGAGGATAAGAGGGCTCTGAACTTCAACTCCATCAGGACCCAGAAAGAGGGGGGAGGGGAAAGGGAGGGGCATTTGGATGTAATAATAGGGTTATGTTTAGCTTGGGGGGGGAGAGGGTAGAAAAAGAACTAAACCTGGAAGAAAAAGAGGGCGAGTATGTGCAAATGTGGACAGACAGCTGTAGAGATGACAGCTGACCCATGTCTGCAACCTTGGGAGAACTGCTGTGACTTGCAGTGAAGGGACTGAGCAGTCAGAGCTCTGGTGGTGGGAATTATACCCCTGTTGACATGTTAATTTTGTAAATCAATATTAAATCACTAATGAAATTTTAAAAAATAATACATTTAAGCTGTTATTTCTGTTAACAATAATGGAAATTTTTTTTAATTGGTATCATTTTCCAACTTAAAAAAAGAAAAATGTTTCAATCTAAGAAAAATTCTAAATCTGGTTGACATACAACTCAGTTTTTAAATTATTGGAAAAACCAATTATGTCTTTTACATTTATAGAAATCTCTACATGTTTAATATTTTTGAATATAGTACATAAATCTTTACATGTTCAAACATCTGGATGTTATTTCATGAAGTATTTAATTATAACTACCAGCTTTTCACTACTAAGTGAGGACTCAGAAGTCATGCACTGCACAGCTGTGTAGAAAATATATGACTGAAGTGACTTTACTATCAATGATATAACACTGAAGATGGTTAAACTGAAATTTATATATAAGTTTTCATAAAACGCAAACAAAGTATAAGTAGGGAGAAAAATCAACTTCCCTATATGATTCCAAATCACAATAAAAACTCATTTTTGAGCAGGAATTGAAGTTGATCTTTATAACCAAGCCCTATTTTTAATCAAGGTATTGCCAATTGTCTAATGAGTTTGCAAAAAAGATTCTAAAACAAAACAATCTTACATGGGGGGGGGGAGTGTGACTGAACCTGGGACTTGAGAGCCTCAGGCATGAGAGTCTCTTTGCATAACCATTATACTATCTCCCTCCCACCCACTGTGTATTTTTTCTAAGATGCAAGGTCAACAACCTGAAAAGAAACCACCCACCTGTTTTTTTAAAAAGTTAAGTATTTTTGTTGGCTGAGAAACAATGTTGTCTTCAGTTGTCAAAACTGGTACATCTCCTATAATAATAATAATAATAAAACCAATTTATACACAATGAAGCATTTCGATTTCCTCTTAAGAGAAAAACCCCATATTATAAAATATATATACCAATGGCACAGGCGTGGAGGGGTGGCCGGAGTATTTTCATCTTACTTTTTATGCAATTCCACAGATTTCACCAGAAGCAATGCTACAGAACATTTCCATTCTTTTAGTTTCCACCGACTTGGCTTGTACTTTGAAATGACTACGACTCAGAATGGCCATAAATACTCAAAACTTTAAAAGCAAAAACATACACAGCCAAGCTCATGCAATGGTAAGAAACGAAAACCCAAAGGCACTCCGTGGCTCAATGGTTCATAATTCCAAAATAGAAAAATACAAAAACAAAAAACAAAAACAAAAAAAAAAAGGAGAAGAGAGGAGGAAGAGGGGATGGCGGTGGTGTAGGCGGTGGTAGTGGTGGTGTCTTTACCTCTTGAACCTCTCCAAGTGTTATCTATGACATTGACTTTCAAGGGTGCACCAGAAAATTTAGCATAAGCCTGAAACAAGAGTTTGCAAGAAGACATTTAGACAGGGTCCGTTATGCCGGTCGGCAAGGCCGTTTGGATTTCACCAACCCCGTGCCCGCAAGGCAGAAAGCCGCCAGGGGAGTTGAGGATCTCGAGGTGGCAGTGGGGGGAGAGCGCGCCGCTCTGCAGGGTTGTGGACGCGGTTCCCGAAAGGACTGGAGGAGGAGGGGGGCGAGAGAGAGAGAGAGAGGGAGAGGCCCCCGCTCCGAGTTTTCCCTCCATCTCCCTGCCCACTTTGCAAGGAGCAGCCCTCCCCTCCCTCCCCTCTCCCTTTTCCTCTCCCCCTCCGAGCCCCGGAGGGCGCCCGGCAGTGCGGCGAGCATCGCCTCGCAGAGCGGCGGCCCCGCAGCCACAGAGGAAACGCCTCCGCCTGCGCCGGGCCCCGCGTCCCGCAGCCTCGCCGCCCCTCGACCCCCGCGACGCCGCCTCACCATCACCACTAGGGACTCGCCGTGCACCGACGGGAGCCCCCAGCCTCCTCCCCAGCAGCTGAGCTCCAAGGGGGCCGCCATCTTGCCGGAGCCGACCTTTGCTACCCCGGAAGCACTTTTTGCCTCCCCACTTCCGGCACGTGGCACTGAGGGGGCGGGACAAGTGGCAGCGATGGAGCCTCTGTTCCCCGGAAAGGAGCTCCGCGGGGTGAGAATAGCAGCGCACTTGGGGCTAAAGGACTCGAGGGGACGTGTGTACTGTCTGCAGGTGGCAAGTGGGGAAAATGAAATAAAAGAAAGATGGAGAGTAAAGAGATAAGAAGGACAGAAGGAAAATGAAGGACAGAAATGAAAAAATACGTCCACAAAAAGAAAAGATAAAGATGCATATGATTGTGAAGGATTTATTAGATTGTGAAGGATTTTGTAGATTGTGAAGGAATATTATAAAATTATGCTAGACGCGGAAGGTTGTCCGTTAGCTTTTGTCTTACACCAATTTATTGAATTTAAATAAAAGCCAACGAGATATAGAAAAAAAAATAGCACACCTAGAATCTGCTCGGATTAGGAATTGTGTGATCCTGATTCTGCATTCAGATAGACCCTCCAGTATTCCTCAAAGTACTTGTTCATGGGAATGGCCTTTTATGTGTAAGTTAATTGTGGGTGTGCAAAATTATGACTCGGAAAGGGAGAACTTGGCATACCGCACTCTCCCATACCACCTTACGTTTGATTTCTGCTTTTGTCTACTCAAAATTTCAATTATGTTACCTTCCCTGCAACAGTGTTACAAAGTTACAGAGCCAGGCGGGGGCGCACCTGGTTAAGTGCTCCCATTACAGTGCACAAGGATTTGGGTTCAAGACCCTGGTCCCCATCTGCAGGGGGAAACCTTCAGGAGTGGTGAAGCAGGGCTGCAGGTGTCTTTCTCTATTCCCCCCCCCCTCCTCTCAACTTCTCTCAGTCTCTTTCCAATAATAAATAAATACATAAAGATACCTTTTAAAATATTTTTTAAAAGTTAGGAGTTACTTCTAGATTCCTGCTGCCCGTTCTATGAAGCAGAATTTATAGCTAGTACTGATCCATTTTTTTTTATTAATTAGTTTAAAAATCAATTCCTAGGAGCACCAAAACTGTAATGAATTTTATTCTCACCTTTGGTGACATGGGATTTAGTATATATGACTTCCCTTGGGGCCATTTGTCCTATTTCTAACATTTCAAAGACAAGTATTCTCATAGGTGGTATGTAACCAGCTTAAAGGTAGGAAAACATTAATAATGCTTTATAACTAGGAAATACCTAACATACATACCACTGAAACTAAGTATCAAACATATATTAAGCAGCTACCATGCCTAAAAACTCTAGGAAAATAGAGAGTTAAGACATGAATTCTATCCTTCAAAGATTATAGCATAGCAGGCTAGCAAAACAGCTCACTGGGGTCATGTGCTGCCTTGTTTGCCATGCACGCACCCCGCTTTGAGTCCAGCTCCAACCGCAATGAAGGAAACTTCAGTGCTATGGCCTCTCTCACTCTCTCTCAGCCTCTCTATCTCTATCTAACAAAAACTAATTTAATTTATTGATTAGAAATAAAGATACATCAAAGTTTATATCATCTGGAGACCTACAACTGAGTATAACAAGTCAGGGTGTGATCAATAAAGCAAGAAATATAAGCAAATACATTGGAACCATATAGCACGTTTGATGCCTTCTCTGTGGGATCAGTAGAAGTTTCCAATCTTCAGTATCAAAAAGATAATTCAATTTTCAGGTCCAAATAATGGGACATCCTTGACTTGAGGGTTAAAATTCCAAGTCATAAAACTCAGAATCCACATATTATAATCAGGGATGTAAATAGTCTTATACAGAATGTCGGTTCCCTGAATCCTTTTCTTTTTCATTTTTGCTAGTTATTTAATACAGGTTTATAAACTGTAAGTTGTGAGAATATCATTCTGTACCACACTCACCACCAGTGTTTTGTGTCCTTAAGTCTTATTTGTAGGGTGGAGGGAATAGCTTCATATTCATTCTGGACAAATAATACAGGTACCCAGTTTGGCCTTATCCCTTATTATTATGGTTTCATTGTCCTTTATGCTGATAATCTCATTTGCATCAAAGAGAAATTAAATCTCTTTTCTCAGTAATGAATTGAGACAGAGAGTAGTCTGCTACTGCAGCTGATGAAAGAAACTTCACACGGTTTTATTTGTGTCTATTTAACAGCAAACTTTTATTGCAGCAACTCCTCTTCAGAGTCTGTATTTGTTAGATTGAATTAAAAAAAAAAAACAAACTGGTGCAGTTGATTGCACAACCAGACTGGACATTGTTCCAGAGAACCACAGAACCACACAGAAAGCTGAAACCTTCCAGAATTATGCTTAATATTGGTTGTTGACCCTTGTACCTTTTCTTCTGGCTGCTAGAGAGTATTGTTCAGAGTTCATCAAAATCATCATTTCAGATTTCTACCAGGAAGCATGCTCTCTGCAAAACATTCACATTTGTGTGGGATGACCTGATTTATAGCTGTGTAATGAGTATTCCAGACAGTATTTTCCCTGTAAAAGAAATCTCATTTTTCAAAAGGCAGACATTAAAAATGGCTTCATTGAGCAATAGTCGTCTGAACTCAAGGGACCTGACACTGGCACCCTCTTCTATCCCTCATGTGTTTCTTAACTCGGAAACCATGGTACCAGTTCTAGTAGAACATTTTTGCCTAGTGGTTAAGAATCTGTGAAATCATGTTATTGGCAAGGATAGGAGGTTGGTGAGAAGTGATTATATAATAGAGTCTCTTATGGAAAGTTGAACTAGAAAGTGTTGAATCCCACTTTCAATTCTATAGCTTAGTTCCATGTCCAAATATAGAATTGTTAGGGAGAACAAAACAGTGAATATAGTCAGGAAGAGAAGGTTGGTTTTCTCACCTTGCCTACAATTAACCATGTGACTATGAACCAAATATTTAATCTATATACCTCAACTCATGCACTTATAAAAATGTAAAGGTTCTTTTTTGCTCTGTGATAACCTAATGGTATGTGCACCCAGCATTAAATAGTAGTTGATATCTGTGGAATAGTCATCATGCCAAAAGATGTTTTAAGTACCTGAAATAACTCATTTAATCTTCATAAAGACAGTATGAGGCAGGTATTGTCATGTTCCCTGATTTTCAAGGAAGGGAATTAAGATACAAAAATGTTAAGGAATCTTCCCATGGTTACCTAGCTAAAACATAACCGAGACAGTTTGCTATCATGTCATGTTGTTGTTAGACTTCTAAATTAGATTACTTTTAAAAATCTGTTTTCACTCAAAGTTATCAAAGTCACAATATTGCTATCAATACTTATTTTAATAATATTTGTTAGTGTTGTTAAAATTCAGAGGCTCTAGCTGGCCGGGCTAGCTTCACGGGCGGGTAACAGAGACATACGGCTGGGCAGGGAAGCTGTATTTCTTTATTCAGGAACAACGATTCATAAACTAAACCAAACTAATCACCAAACAGAACTCTGCTGCCTATTTCCCTGCGGCGGCCCCAAGTACTCTCGAACTCTGGAACTCTGGAACTCTCCAACTCTGGAACTCTCTCGGGGTTCCTTGGGGCGGGGCCAAGCGGGCCTGCGAAACTAGCAGGACTGATCCAATTTTCTTGGCAGGGGGAGAGCTAGAACAACCCAATGTAAAGCATACAACATATTAGTACCTAGTGATTAAAAGAGACCACTAGACATTTTTTGTCTAGGTTGATTTTCTGGTAGAAAGAGAGAGACCGTGGGAGAGAAGGAATGATATCAAAGCATTGAAGCTTCAGCCAGTGCAGTAGGGGTTGAGCTCAAACCTGAGTTGTGAGTATTACAAAGCCACCACCCTCCCAAATGACCTCTCTTGTCAGTCCTAAGAAGCGTCTAGATGTTCACAATACTGTTGGAATGTTAGGTAATTAAAGCTTGAGTTCATACTTTGAGAAGAATAGTTGATAAAACAATACCTACATATCTGCAGTCACTAGAGATGATTAGGAGATATCATTTTGTCAAGCAGACTGTAACTCTCATGTAGTTTTAGACAAAGGCTTTAATACACTGCAATATTTTATAAAGGTCTAATGGGAAGAAGGACTTTATCTAACCTTGAAGGATAAATACTCTAAAATTAGATTGGCACAGAGGAAGGCATTCCACATAAGCTGTGCTACAGGAGTCAAGACATAGAAGTGAGAAGAGTACGGTAAAGACTCTAGAGACCATTGTGTGGGTGCTGCATTTGATAATAAGCTAGACGTTGATCAGAAAGACGATTGACTGATGAATTTGAGAACTGGAATTGGTGATACTTGAAGGTATGGAATATGCAGTTTTGAGAAAGTAAAACAGAAAAGTCAAAGTCCAAATGTAGTATTAATGGATTCACAGTCTTTGGTTGGAAGTGTTAATGGATCCACAGTCTTTGGTTGGAAGTGTTAATGGATCCACAGTCTTTGGTTGGAAGTGTTAATGGATCCACAGTCTTTGGTTGGAAGTGTTAATGGATCCACAGTCTTTGGTTAGAAGTGTTAATGGATCCACAGTCTTTGGTTGGAAGTATTAATGGATTCACAGTCTTTGGTTGGAGTGCTGTTGTGTCATGGACACCTTTGGAGGTTTGGTCTCATAAGATGGACTGAAGAGAATAGTGCAAAAAACAGTGATGGGTGTTATTAGAAGAAAGTCATATGGCACTCTTGCACTTGTTATTTTTCACAGACTATATTGTTAGAAATTATCTTGCTAGAAATTGCTGAAGAAAGTGGAATTGGAATAGGGGCATGTCTAAGATCATGAGGAATATAACAAAAGGGAGGCTAGCTATTCATGGGACAGGAATAGAGTAGGAGACTGAAAATACTGTTTTTGAAAATGACAAGGTGAATATGAAGACAAGAATCGAGTACTGGTGAGTAAATGCCTGACAAAACCAGAGAGAAGAGGGTGTCCTAGAAATTACTCTAAGAGCTGAGTCACTGATCAGGAGTTTCAGTAGTAGAGCTGCTGTTGAATTCAAAATAAGAGGTATGTTTTCTCTGAAGCAGGAAGACGTTTTTAAGCAGGAGCAGAAAATACTGAGTTTGCTCAAATCGATTATTTTTAAATTTCCTTGTTACATTACAAAACTAAAAGTCTGAGAGAAAGAGGTTGAAACCTTAGAGAAAGGACAATTTAGAGACTGTGCCAGTCAGGGAGTCAGTAAACAGTTAATGTGGGAGCCGGGCAGTGGCGCAGTGGGTTAAGCGCATGTGGCGCCAAGTGCAAAGACTGGCATAAGGATCCAGGTTTGAGCCCCCAGCTCCCCACCTGCAGGGGAGTCCCTTCACAGGTGGTGAAGCAGATCTGCAGGTGTCTATCTTTCTCTCCCCCTCTCTGTCTTCCCCTCCTCTCTCCATTTATCTCTGTCCTACCCAACAACAATAACAACAAAAACTGATAAACAACAAGGGCAACAAAAGGGAAATTACATAATAAATAATTTTTTTTAAACAAAAGTCAATGTAAGCATTACTAAAAGTGGCAGAGGTCATGCTTACAGCAAGACAAAGGAGATTTGACAAATCAAGTGAATGTCATAGGAACATTAGTAATTAGGAGCCCTTCCAAATGTATTTATTCTTTATGTAAGAGGTCTTCTCATCAAAGGAATAGAACAATTGTTTAATTAAAAAATTATAAATTGTAATCTATAACCATCTGTGCTCACTAGTTCTGCATTCTTTAGGTTAGATAATATTTACTTGAAGTGCTTGCTTGCTAACCCCCAGAGAGACACCCCCCCCCCCCAGACTCTCTTCTTTGTTTTTTTATTTCGACAACAGGGAGGCTGTGAGCTCTGAAATCCAGCCCAGGGGTGGAGGAGACAGTTCTGCCTCAGGTATAGAAGGTGGAGAAGGGTGAGGGGGACAGGCTGCTGCCTGACGGCCACTGTTGACTGCACACCCTTTTGCAAAAGAACAAATGCCTTGCTTCAACTCCTTGTCTTTTTACAAGTCATTTTAACTGGACATTATGTACAACATTTATCTCTTTACTCAATCAGTCATTCTCCCCTCCCTTTCCTCTTCTCCTTTCCTTTCCCTGTCCCCTTCCTCCTCTCTCTCTTTTTTAAAATTTTTTTTATATTTATTTTATTTATTTATTCCCTTTTGTTGCCCTTGTTGTTTTATTGTTGTAGTTATTATTGTTGTCGTCGTTGTTGGATAGGACAGAGAGAAATGGAGAGAGGAGGGGAAGACAGAGAGGGGGAGAGAAAGATAGACACCTGCAGACCTGCTGCACCGCCTGTGAAGCGACTCCCCTGCAGGTGGGGAGCCCGGGTGCGAACCGGGATCCTTATGCCGGTCCTTGCGCTTTGACGCCACCTGCGCTTAGCCCGCTGCACTACAGCCCGACTCCCTCCCTCCCTCTCTCCCTCTCTCCCTCTCTCTCTCTCTCTCTCTTATTCTCTCTTCTCTACTGCTCAGCTCTGGTATGTAGTGGTGCTGAGGACTGGACTTGAGGACTTGGCACTGTAACATGTGCACTCAACCAGGTGCACTACCACCTGGCCCCACATATTGCTTTTTTTTTTTTTTTTTTTTCTTAATCCTGACCATCATCCCTCACCTGATTGCTATAGCAATGTCTTTATTAACAATGACAATTTTACTGTCACTCCTTTTCCTTCATAGCATTTTTTTTTTGCCTCCAGAGTTATTGCTGGGATTCAGTCCCATCACTACAAATCCACTGCTCCTGGAGGCTATTGCTTCTTTAAGCATATCAGTATCAAGCTCAAAATCAGTAAGAAAACAGTAAAATCTCCAGAATTAAACAGCATACTCCTAAACAGTTACTCAAAGAGAAAATCTCAAAGGAAAAAAAATAGATTAACAAAATGACAATACATCCTATTAAGATGATGAAAATATTAGTCAGAGACTGGGAAATGTTTGTAAATTACGAACCTGTTAGAGATCTTACATTCAGAAGACACCAAGAACTCTTTAAAAACAAGTAACCCAATTTCAAAATGGGAAAAGATGTCAACAGATACATCACCAAAGATATACAGGTGGGAATGAGCATTTGAGATGTTCAACATCATTTTGTCATTAGGGAATTACAAATGAAAGCAAATGTTTTCCCCTGCAGGTGGGGGACCAAAGACTTGAACCTGAGTCCTTGTACATTGTAATGTGTCCGCTTAACCAGATGAACCTCTGCCAGGCACCCCCCTCCATTAATATTGAAATAACAACTTAAGCTGTACTTGATCCTGAGCTTGGACTATGGAAAAGGAGTGGGGTGGGGATTATTGACAGCAAGCACTCTCTCTACCCTTTGGAGATCCAGCCACAGCTTTCAGTAACTCCCTGACACACACGGGCATTTGAGACTATATCTCGGCAACTCGACCAACATCCAACTTCTGGGTCTGATGAGAAAAGAACTTCTAGTTGTGGCATCTGGGACTGGCATACCCTTCAGGGAATGTCAGGGGAGGCCCCATTACTAATGTTGATACTGATGCCCCTAAGCCATTAGCATTTCCCAAAAAAGGAACAAAAAGGAACGGAGGTCTGCAGTCCTCAGCCTCTGCCTTATTTAGTCAGCATACTTCCTCACAAGGGCTGGAAAGTACCTTTCTTCATGACCTTGTGCTCCATTCTAATGTGAACTCAGGCCATTCTTTATCACCAAATCATTTTAAAAGGAAGGGTACAGAAAAAAGTAACAGAAATCACTTGCTACAGAAGAGAGAAAGGGGGGTTCAGGCGGTGGCACAGCGGGTTAAGTGCATGTGGCGCAAAGCGCAAGGACCGGCGTAAGGATCCAGGTTCGAGCCCCCAGCTCCCCACCTGCAGGGGAGTCGCTTCCCAGGCGGTGAAGCAGGTCTGCAGGTGTCTGCCTTTCTCTCCCCCTCTCTGTCTTCCCCTCCTCTCTCCATTTCTCTCTGTCCTGTCCAACAACGAACAACATCAACAATGGCAAGAATAATAACCACAACAAGGCTACAACAAGGGCAACAAAAGGGGGTTAAAATGGCCTCCAGGAGCGGTGGATTCATTGCGCAGGTACCGAGCCCAGCAACAACTCTGGAGGAAAAAAAAAAAAAAAAAAGGAGAGAGAGAGAATATTTTGTGTTCCAGAATAGATTGTCCAGGCTGTAAATGTCTTAAGGTGAGACCTGCAATGAGACAGGAGAAAGTCACTGGTCAGTAGAGGAAACTACATAAGGAGTGGGTGGGGGCAGGGAAGGAAGCCTGAGAACTAAACCAAAGAGGATTACACATACGAAAATTGAAAGGGGTGGGGGGAGATAGCACAATGGTTATGCAAAGAGACTCTCAGGCCTGAGGCTTCAAAGTCCCAGGTTCAATCCCCCACACACCCATAAGTCAGAGCTGAGCAGTGCTCTGGTTTAAAAAAAAAAACAAAAAAACCAAAAACCGAGAAATAAAGTAAATCTTCTACACAAAGTATGTACAGCCTTGACGGTGCCGGGCACTTACCTACAATAGTGTCCTTTCCTCTATGACAGGAGGGCAGAAGAGTTACCAATTCAAAGCCTACTTGAAAAGTGTTGCTTCATGGTTTTTTTTTTTAATTTTAATTAATTCCTTGATTCTTAGCATAAGAACAGAGAATGTATTTTTTTCCAGTAAGAGCAATTCCTTTTCTTTTTTAATTTTCGTATTACAGGACACTGGATGTAAATGGAGTGGCAAGTTTAGCATTCCTGTTAACTCCTGAGAGGGAGAGTGGACGTGGATATTACCAGGTGAGGGATATAAAAGGAGCTTCCAGGGCCAGGTGGTAGCGCGCACACTGGGCCACGCACACAAATGACTATGCACAAAGATTTGGGTTCCAGCTCCTACTCCCCACCTGCAGGGGAGTCGCTTCACAAGTGGTGAAGCAGGCCTGCAGGTGTCTAGCTTTCTCTGTCCCTCTCTATCTAGCCCTCCCCTCTCAATTTCTCTCTGTCCTCTCCAATAAAATATAGGAAGAAAAAAAGTGGGGGGGATAATAATAAGAAGAAGAAGAGTTCAAAGTGACAGTAGCTCTCCCTGGCACTACCATATGCCAGAGATAAGCAGTGATTTGATGTTGTTCTTTGTCTCAGTTTCTGTCTTTCTCATAAAAATAAATAAACCTGGGGCCAGGCAATAGTGCACCCGGTTAAGTGCACATATTAAAGTGTGCAAGGACCCAGGTTCAAGTCCCTGGACCCTACCTACAGAGGAAAAGCTTCACAAATGGTGAAACAGGGCTGCAGAAGTCTCTCTCCCTCTCTCTCTCTCTCTCCCCTCCCCTCTCAATGTCTCTATACATCCAATACATAAATACATACATAAAACATAAAAGTTAAAAATTAAAAAAACTATTTTTTCTAAAATAGAATTCATTGTTCAAAATCCCAAGAACTAAGTGGAATTCACGTAGAAAAGTCGTTCTCAATATTTCTAGACCGACAGCTTGTAGTTCCATGTGCAATAAAAATAAGTCACTGCTAAAGGTTCATTTAATTAGTAAATTTGCAGCTATCTGAATTAACTATTTCATTTGCCAGCTAGAACGTTATGGTTAACCTAGTCAATCCCGATGTACTTGAGTATCTCTAAACCAAAGAGTGGGCCTAGCTCAGAGGAACACGAGGGTGGGGGCCCTCTTCTGACCTGTGAGGGTCTTAGTCTTTCAGTTTAATTCCCTGAGCTTTACAGTCCTGCTTTGTATCAATAGGAGTGTGTGTGGGGGGGGTTCTGATCCTGCCTCTGTCTGGCTGACTGCTCATTGTAGGAATTCAGAGATGATGTGTGTCAGAGCTGCTTCGAGCTGGAAATACTCGTCCACTCTGTTTTGCTTGTGGCATTGTTTTGTTCTATATATATATATATATATATATAGGAACCACTGACAAAACCATAGGATAAGAGGGGTACAACTCCACACAATTCCCACCACCAGAACTCCGTATCCCATCCCCTCCCATGATAGCTTTCCTATTCTTTATGCCTCTGGGAGTATGGACCCAGGGTCATATATACAAATAATGTCAAAAGATATAAATTACGGTGATGTTGTATACGATACAGCAAATCCTGACAAAGGGATTCTCAAAGTTAACCCAATTGTCAAATAATTTGATTATAGCAATAACTATCTATTTCCTTCTTCAGCCCTAAGACATCAGGAACCTCCCACTTCCTCTATAGAGCCTATATTTCCCCCAGTCCTGGAACCTCTGGGGTTAGGCTCACTTTCCTGCATGCTCCTCTCAATTCATACCAAGTGATACTGCATCTGCTGATCCCAACCTAGTCAACGCAATGAGTACCACCTCGGCATTCTTCTCTTCAGACTGTGTCCAGAGACATCAGGCGTGGAATGTCAGACTCATTACTCGGGTGAGACCTTTCCTTTCATAGGATTCTCTAATTCCATTTCAGGTGGTTTGTTGGGTAGTATGCCACCTCCCCCTGGCTTCTGATTAACCATATGCCTATACAGGGATTTACTGATCCCATTCAAAGCTTTGGTCTATTTACATAAATCACTTTTACATTTACATAAAGCACTCCCTCCAGGGCATTGGTGGTTCAGTGATAGGATTCTCGCCTGTTCCGCCCCCTCCTTGTCACACTGATTTTCACCAGTCACTTTTCTCTCCACCCTCTCTATATCACATCCTGTTTCCACCCTACTTGGAGAGTATAAAAACAGCTGCTCTTCTGATTAAAGACACTTGGAAATTGCTTTCCGGCTCCGAGAGTTCCAGAGTGTATCTCCTGTGGAAGTTAATGCAGCACGAGTTCCTGATCCCTCTCCCACGCAGCAGCCTAGATCGGCTCCAGTTGAGTTCTCTCCAAGCCAGAGAGCACTAGCTCGGGAAGAAGTACCCTCAGGCTATCCCGGCAGTGGTTAACTTCCTAACGAAGTCCCAAAACCTAGATATAGACCAGTTCCCATGAGATAGGGCATATGTTCCCATGTATCCATAAATTAGGGCAAAATATACATCTGAAAGCCAAAGTGGCATTGTTTTTAAAGTGAAGGGGCTTTATAAACATCAAAAGCAAACCACACAAGGATAACCAGCAGTCCAGCAAATGGGAAAAGATATTTGCACATAGCACATCAGACAAGGGACTGATATCAAATATCTATAAAGAACTGGTGCAGATCAATAAAAGAAAAAAATAATAACCCAATAAAAAAGTGGACCAAATTGCTAAATAGACACTTTTCTAAAGAGGAGATGCATATGGGCCTTAGACCCATGAAGAAATTCTCCACTTCATTCGAGCAATGAAAATTGCACCTATACCGAGATTCCAACTCACACATGAGAGAATGGCCTACATCTACAAACCAGGAAATGACAGGTGTTGGCAAGGTTGTGGATAATAAGGGACCCCGGTGGGAATGCAAACTGGGGCAGCTTCTTTGGAAGACTGTATGGACAGTACTTAAACAAATGAAAATGGAATTACCTTACGATCCAACAATACCACTCTTAAGCACTTATCCAAAAGACATGATAATATTAATTGAAGGGAAATATACACCTTTTTGTTCACAGCTGCATTATTCACAAGAGCCAAAGAGTGGAAGCAGCTTAAAAAAAAAAAATCCAAACAAAACAGCAGCAAGAAAACTGTTCGTAAGACTTATGAGAACTCTGGTGCTTATCTTTAGGAGGTGGGCGGATGTGATTATGGAACCTTGGTGGTAGGTGTGCTGTAGAACTGCACATTGCAATCTTACAGTATTGTAACAAACTATTAATAACAAATAAAAAGTATTTTTAAAATGTTTTTAAATGAGCCCATCCTGATTTGGAAGGAAAAAAGAGAAAAGTCATATTTCGTACTTTCCTTTTTTGAGCACTTGGAGAGAGACGCAAATGGAGGACTGATGGGGAAGGACTGAAGACTTAAGGGCTTATGGTCTGTTTTGTAAGCTGAGGGGCTATTAAGAGAAGCTTCTGTTTCCTCTACTAGGAGCTGTGAGAGAAAAAGGCAGTTGAAAGCACTTGTGAAAAGGCTTAGGCCCCAGCACAGTCGTCATCTGGGCTCTCTGAAAGGACAGTTAGTACAGAGACTACTGATTTCTGGAAAAGGCATGTTTTATTGGATAGTAATAACTGGGATTCCAGCCTGGACCACCTAGCTGAGTAAGTGTGTCCAAAACCCAAAGTGCTCCAGTGTTGAGAACTAGAGTGGGGAAAATGTTTACTATTCAAACTTCACAAAATAACTTGACAGGGAATTTTGTTAATGCTCAGTTGCTTCTGTTCCCCCTCTGCTGAGAGAACATATGACTTTAGTTTTCTGTCTGAACCGAGAATATGGTAATGTGGTTACACATATTATGAAGAGGTTTTAAAGACTTGACCTTTCAAAAAAAAAAATACCCTTTTCAAGACTTTGTGGCTCTAATTACTGTTCTGTAGCTGTATAGAGAGAATCACTAATCACTCCTTCCCCCAAGTAATTTTCAGCATAACCCTATTTTCCGCTCAGATTCCACTGACTGCCAGATTAGATGGGGAAAATTACATCTACTTCCAATAAAGAGATACTCAAAAGAAAAGTGGTTCCAACAAAATTCTGAAGATAATTATCCTGATTCTGCCTTTATGAAGTTGAAATCTATATTATTTTCTGTGAAGATGGTGGGAAGTACTTTTAATTGAATACTTGGAACTCAATTTAGGGGACAAACGTTCCCACTAATCTTACTTTAAAAATAAATCAATGCAGAGCCAACTCTGCCTATGGGTGAATCAACTCAGCTCTGGCCCCCACACAGTTCTTCAGACAGACAGACACACACAGTGTCTGAAATGCATCCAACCCCACCCCTCTCGTGATATGATACTGTCCAGAATCCTTGCTGCCATCTACAGGGGCCTAAACCACCTAAGGAAAGCTGATTAAAAGCCAAGCTGCTCTAACACAGATACTGCGAAATACAGTGATCAAATAAGATCAAATAGTATTCTTTTTTAAAAAAAAAAAAAAAAAAGTTGCTTAATCTGTAGCACTTTGTTTTATTTTTTTTTTATTAGTGGATAGAGACAGAAATTGAGAAGGGAGGGGGGATATAGAGACAGAGACACCTGCAGCCCTTCTTCACTACTTTTGAAACTTTCCCCACTGCAGGTGGGGACTGGGGGCTAGAACCCAGGTCCTTGTGCACTATAGTGTGTGTGCACTTAACCAGGTGCACCAGCACCAGGTCCCAAAGTTGATGGTTCTTTTACATGGTCTGGAGTTCATGGGAAATTTGACCCATTAGGTCACCCAGCGACCAAAGTGCTAACTTGTGTCGGCACACATGAGCCATTTTCATCACCCAAGTGGAATCTAGCTCACCGCCAACCACCTGCGTTCCAGCTTGTAGAGAGGCATGTGAAGAGGCAGCCAGCTTTCATTATTTTAATAGATTATTTTATTGGAGATACTAGCTTTCAGGACTTTTCTTGTCGGAAGTGTGTAATTTCATAACTCCCTATGACAGGATTCAGCAAACCATTCCCTTCACCTTAGGAAACTGGGTCCTTCCCCCACCCCCTTTTCAGCCCCGACCTCCCCCTTTCTTTAGAGTCTTGATCTGCTGCAATAGACCATATATAGTTTCGTTTTAGGGGGCTGGCGGTGGGGCACACAGTTAAGCACACATTCAACAGTACATAAGGATCCGGGTTCAAGCCCCTGGTCCCCACCTGCAGGGAGAGAGCTTTGTGAGTGGTGAAGCTGATCTGCAGGTGTCTCTTTTTCTCTCTCCTCTCTATCTCTCCCTTCCCCTCTCAATTTCTCTCTGTCCCGTCAATTAATAATAAAGTAGAAAGAGGGAAAAAAGCCACCAGGAGTTGAGGGTTCATAGCACCAACACCAAACCCCAGCAAAAAAAGAAAAAAATATATATATATATACATGTTTTACACTGAATGTTCCCTTTGTTTAAACTGCTACTGGAGGCCATCTTTTTTCCATTGTTGTCATCATTGTTGGATAGGACAGAGAGAAATGGACAGAGGAGGGGAAGACAGAGAGGGAGAGAGAAAGATAGACACCTGCAGACCTGCTTTACCATCTGTGAAGCGATCCCCCTGCAAGCGGGGAGCCAGGGACTCAAACTGGGATCCTTGCACTGGTGTTTGCACTTTGCACTATGTGTGCTTAACCCAGTGCACCACTGCCTGGCCCCCTGTTTTTTGTTTGTTTGTTTGTTTGTTTTGTTTACTTTGCTTTAATTTTTATTTATTGGATAGAGACAGTCAGAAATCAAAAGGAGAGAGAGACCTGCCACATTGCTTCACCACTTGGAAAGCTTTCTCTAAGTCCTTGCACACTGTAATATGTGCACTAAATCAGGTGTACCACCACCCAGCCCTCTTTGTTTCTTTTTTCTTTTTCTTTTTTCCCCCTGCAGGTGGGGAGTCGGGGGCTGGAACCGGGATGCTTACACCTGTCCTTGCACTTTGCACCGTGTTCACTCAACCCACTGCCCTACCACCCAGCCCCTCAGGAGTCCCTTTGCAAGTGTTTGCTGTAGGTGTCTCTCTGTCTCTATCCCTCTCTGTCACCTTCCCTCTCAATTTCTGAATGTCTCTATCTAATAAATAAACATAAGAATAATAAAAAAATAATTTAAAAAAAACCAGAAACCAGGGCTGGGGGATACAATATGAGAGACGTAGAGATTCTTGTCAGTGTGAGAGAGACTGAAGAATAATAAACAAACTTCTAGTATTGTCATTCAAAGGCAAGGTGAGGGCTGGGTGCTGGTGCACCCATTAGAGGCCACATGTCACCATGCTTGAGGACGAGTCCAAGGCCCCAGTCCCCAAGGGCAAAGATTCACAAGTGGCGAATCGGTGCCCTCTCTTCCCTGTTCTGTCTCCCTCTCTCCTGTCAAATACAGTAATGGAGAAAAAAGGCTTCCAGCAGCAGTGGTTTCATCTTGCAGGCGCTGAGCCCCAGCGATAACCCAAATGGTAATAAAAGAAACAGAGAGAAAGAGAGAGAGAGAGAAGGAGAGGGAGTGGGAGAGAGGAGATGATGGAAGGAAGGAGAGTTATAAAAAGAAAAGAGAAGGCAAGGTGTTTTTTATAAGGTAGACATTGCAGACACTTGGAAAGTACATTCTTAGACAAACTGCAAGAAAGCCAGTTGAACAGAAATTTACTTGGCAAGCAACAAAGGTGATACTTAATGGGGTCAGCTTATAATTAACTGATGCATCCATTTCCATCTTGTGGCCTCACCTCTTGGACCAGAAAGATTGTGCTTGGGGCCAGGACAGCGCTTCACTGGACAGTACTGACATGCCCACTGCCTGCTTTGCCTCACAGACTCTTCCCATGCAAATCGCTTCCTCACACCAGGAGCTGATCCACTCACTCCCCTTTTCATGGGCACAGCCATTCCTTACAAGTTAGTCAAGTCTTTGTGATCTGCAAGATGTGACTGTGCACTGGGCCAATCTGTTCTATGTATGTACACACATACCAGCTGGAACAAAGCCACTGCTTTTCTTAGTTTAATTCTAGGGTTAATCCATTGTTGCCCTTCTCCCATCTCACACTTACACCAGGTCATCTTGAAATGTCCTTTTATTTCCTGGCCTTTTGATTATCTGTGTTCTTTGGAGTGTCTCAACTAATTTTTTGAGTGTGGTTGCTCTGAGAAAGGACACTATTTTTATCACAAAATGAATCAAGTGAGATGAAATATTGTAACAATCTCAACTGCCATAATCAGTTTCATTATATCACAGGAGGCAGGTGATTACACCATTACAATTACTGAGAGCCAAAATTATGTTCACAAATGATGTGAATATGCATATATTAATATGTTGAAGATTACTACTGGCTTTGCTTTTTTCCTTTTCTTTTTTCCATCAGGGTTATCCTTGTGGGGGGGCAGTGTCTGCACAACTTCCCTATTCCTGGAGGCCTTTTTTTTTTTTTTTTTTTTTACAGAGGGTGAAAGACAGAGAGAGATAGAGCGGAACAGAGAGGCAAAGAGAAAGGGGGCTGGGTAGTGGCACATCTAGTTGAGCACATATGTCACAATATGCAAAGACCCAGGTTTCGTCCCCCAGCTCACACCTGCAGGGAGAAAGCTTCATGAATGGGGAAGGAGTGTTGCGGGTGTCTCTCTGACTCCTTATCTCCCCTTCCCTCTTGATTTCTGGCTATCTATCCAATAAATAAAGATAATAACAAAAAAGTTTAAAGATTTTATTAAAAAAGAGAGGGAAGGACAAAGACACCCGCATCCTTGTCATTTTTGATTTAAGCAAGTCATTTTTGTTTCATTTCTTATTTATAATTAATACGATTAACAAGATTGTAAAAAGATGCTGTACAGTTACAGACCACACCCACAACCAAAGTTCTGTGTCTCTGACTGCTCACTTCCCAAAGATAAACCTTCAGAGTTCTCACAAAGTTTTAGGAAAACTCTGCTTGCCTCTGTTTTTTTGTTTTGTTTGATCTGGTTTGGTTTTTGGTTCATTTGTTTTTTTGAAAGTCCATGTTTATCATTTCTCTCGTTTCCACATAAAAGCGAAACCCTCCAGCAGTTGTCTTTTGTCTCTTACTTTGCTAAGCATAATCACTTCCAGTTCCAACCGTTTTTACCCGAAAGGATACAATATCATCTTTTTTTTTTTTTTTTGACTAGCAACAGTCTATCTGTTTCTGAAGTAACCTGTAAATATTTTAGATGTACAAATTCTCACATCTTTAAAATATGTTCCCTGCTGTGCAGATGTCCCCTCAGGCTAGTGCCAGTTCCTGCAAATCGAGTTAATATTCTCGAAGTGCCCTTCCCAATCAATCCTGTCCCGGCTTGTCACTCCCAGTTTTTGCTCTATAAAGCCCTTCTTCTTCCGCCCCTCTCTCTCTTGCCCGGTTTTCACCTCAGTGGTTAGATGCAGAAAAGGGTGCTGCTGCGAGGAGGTCATTTTGGCTAGCTCCACGTGGCCCGAACCTCTGCGCTCTCACCCAATTCTGACGTGCCAGCGCTAATAAATAATTGTGTTCCCTCTCCACTCCGGATCTTCTCTCTCTCCTCTGCTTCATAGCACGACAGTTACCATAGTACCATTTCCACCAAACATGTACCAATATCCCACCACCAAACCACTGAACCACCTTCTCTATTGCCATACCTCCCACCCCCAGTCCCTTTTGGTAATCTGTTTTACAATCTAAATCCATAGTTTACCTTACTTTGCTTGTTTTTCTTCCTTAATGTGCTGACCCTCTGTTGGTGAGGTCATTCTATATATTCATCTTATATAAGTCCCTTTAGTATTTCTTGAAGGAACTCCTTTAGCTGTTGCTTATCTGAAAAACTCTTCACCACACCTTCAAAGCTGACTGATAAATGAGCAGGATAAAACATTCCTGGATGGAGATTTTTCCTGTCTGTCTTTTCTAGACTTGATGGTGTTTGTCAAGAAACCAGCCAATCATCTTATGGGAGTTTCCTTGCAAGTGACTCTGCATTTCTCTAGCAGCCTTCAGAATGCTCTCTTGTCTTTGTTTTTTTGTTTTTTTGTCTGTTTGTTTGTTTTTGCCATTTTAATTATTATGTACTTTGGTGACAAGTTTGGATTCACTTTTCTTGGAGATCTTCTATCTCCCTAGATGTAGAAGGCCCATTTCTTTAATTTGTCCATTTTATTTTTTCAATCTAAGAAGCAGATAAAAAACAATATTTATTTATTTATTTATTTATTTATTTATTTATTGCTTCTGGGGTTATCGATGGAGCTCAGTGCCGGCATTATGAATCCACTGTTTTTGGAGGCCATTTTTTTCTATTTTACTGGCTAGGACAGAGAGAAATTGAGAGAGGAGGGGGAGATAGAGAGGAAAACGCTGCAGACCTGCTCCACTGCTTGTGAGGCATCCCCCCTGCAGGTGAGGAGTGGGGACTCAAACCTGGATCCTCATGGGTCCTTGCACAGGTCCTTGCACTTAGTGTACCATCACCCAGCTGTCCTAAAAAAAAAAAGATAATTTTATATGCCAGGGTTTATAGTACTTTGAGGTAAAATCTGACTTCTGTGGTTTTTTGCTTCCTAGAATTCATATTTTAACTTCATATGAATATCTTGCTTTCTTGTAGCTCAATAATTCATCTAATCTAAAAAAAAAAAACTTTCTACCCTGAATTCTCATTTGTTTTTACTAGGAGAATCATTCAGGGCATCTTGTGTTATACTGTTAGAAGTCTTCACACAGTTGTATTTTAAACGACACTTAAAAATCATTTATTCTTTCTTTCAATTCCTACAGAAACTTAAATAGCACTTAAAACCACAAACAAGTTTTAAAAAATAAGGTTTCTTCACTATGTCATTATTGTGAAGCCCCTAACCTTAGTACACAAATCCAGTATATTTACAACCCAACTACCCCACTGACAACAGTTTTCATACACAAAAGAACTCTATCAAGCCAATCTTTCTTTGAACTTATGAAAATGTATTCAACTTTTATTCCAATTATAAAGCTAGATGTTCTATCTTCTGTACAAGAGAAATGTAAAAAGAGGTCTAGACTGTGAAAGAACACCTTCTCAGTAAGTCATAAATATCTTTCATAACAACCGTAGAAATATCCCTGCTGGCAAGCAGAATATATTACTTTTGTGCTTTTTAAATTTGCTTTTCTAAGGAGCACATTCCTAGAACCAACAGCTATGCTTTCCTCCCCCTCTATTCGGGATGCTTCAGGCCCAGCTAATGTATGAGAATATCACACTTTCTGTTACATAAGGCTCTCTTTAAATCCAGAGAGGAGGCCACTCCAGGGCTCACTTGGTAGAGCACATACCCGACCGTGTTTGAGGCCCTGCCTCAAGTTCTTGGTCACCACCTTCAGGAAGGAGGACTCATGAATGGTACAACAATGCTGTGGGTGTCTTTTTTTTTTTTCCCTGTCTCTCTCCCAGTCTCTTTCACCCTCTATCAAAGCAAAACAAAACATTTAAAAAAAGGGGTCACTGGGAATAGTGGAGAGGTAAAGGCATTGAGTCCCAGTAATAACCCTGGTGGCAGTAGATAAATAAATGAAAACGAGATAAACTTTTCCCTTCACAGCTTAGAGTAGGTTGCCATCAGTTTCCTCAGTTACATGAACAAAAGTTCAATACACAAGTGGAACTATTCATTTATTTTATTATCTTTTTTTTTCTCCAGGGTTGTTGCTGGGTCTCAGTGCCAGCACTCTAAATCTGCTGCTCCTGATGACCATTTTTTTCATTTGTCTTAACTGGCTAGGACAGAGAGAACAGACCTATTTATTACAGAAAAGGAAAGGCAGGCAAAGTAAACTGACCATTATCTTTCCTCAAATTAACACATCTCAGAATCATAAGATGCAGATAAGTAGCAGAGCAGTATTCTCAGCACCAGATATATGTTCTGGCTGGCAGCCGTATCTATCCTGACCCGAAACAGTCCTCCAAAGTCCACCTTTCTCTCTCATTTGAATGGTGGTTCACCTACCAAGCTTGAACGGTAAACCCACAGATGGACCCAGTGCTGAGGTGGTTGTAACTTTCTACAGAGGGCGTCCAGATCAATGGGATTCCGTGCTAGCTTAGATCCCCAAGGCGGTCTGTTGGGACAGGAATGTATTTAGCATACGGCTGACCTCAGCCTGACAAACATACCAGGGACTCCTGTAAACCCACAAAAGGTTATGGATTTATAGAAAGTTATTTAAGAGAGTGCCTGGCAGAAATTGCTGTCTGTTCCCGCTGCCCTTGTTACGTGTAGCTGAGTGCTGGTAACTAGCTTATGGACTCGACTAGCCCATCTTTGCCCCTTTGCCTATTTCTCTGTACCCAAATAACCCACCATGCAATACCCCCCCCTTTGTTAGACCCCAAAGCCTATTTGGAAGTTTTTTAATTTTTTAAAATTACTGTAGCAATCAATAGTATTCATTCGTACTTTGGTTCAAGTACTTAAAATTTCCCAAAAGTTCTATAGTCTTTCCCTTTTTCCAAAGGGTTGAGTATTCCTTGCCTAAGTCAATAAGTTGCACTTACTTAGGGATTTTCAGGAGGTCTCGAAACTTTACATCAGCCTCAACCAGACGCTGTTGACTGGCTACGGAAGAAGGGCAAACGCTAGAAGAAGAAGAAGGGATTTTCAAGGCAGTCTACTGTCTACTGGTTCTCCAGCTCTTCTCTCTGTTTATTAAAGCTGTCACAAGGGTTTCACTGTTTTAGGAATTTGTTGTTGTTGTTGTTATTGTTATTAACCAGAACTCTACTCACCTCTGGTTTATGCTGGTACTAGAGAATTGAACCTGGAACCTCAAAGCCTCAAGCATGGAAGTTGGTGTTTGTTTGTTAGTTTGTTTTTACATTACCACTATGTTATCACCCTGTCCCCTCATTTCTTCCTATTTAGGCTTTAAATAATAATCAATTAGCAAACTCAGTTATCACAACAGGAATCACCATAATGAAGTATCCATGTTCCAGGCACTGGACTACATATTTATTCCCTCACCCAACAAATGCTAGTAAATGCTCATTCACAACAACACCACTCGCCATAAGCGTCTCCACCCCGTGGCTGACACTCCAGTCTGAGTGAGACACAGAGTCTCTTAGGGGCACATCACAGAGGAGCTGGGGTCACAGCCAGGTGATCTAGTTGCAAAGCCTATTGCATTCCTAGCCTGGACACCACTCCTAGCCCTACGCAGAAGTGTTTCAAATGAACATTTCTGGGAAATCAGCTTCAGATGGAGGTCAGAG
The DNA here is from genome assembly GCF_950295315.1 of Erinaceus europaeus. NCBI lineage: Eukaryota > Metazoa > Chordata > Mammalia > Eulipotyphla > Erinaceidae > Erinaceus > Erinaceus europaeus. The sequence continues at coordinate 5,719,991 of NC_080172.1, forward strand.
CCGCAGCCTAGCAAACCAACAAAAACCAGTGTTACCTGAGAGCCACCGTCTGTCTGGCACCAAAATGGAGTGGGTTCTCTCATCCAACTCACAGGGCAGCTATCTTTCCCATTTTCCAGTGAGGAAACAGAGAGGCCACCCCTTCCCCAACACGAGCTGCTGGAGCCTCTCCTAGCTCATGCACTGGGTAGCTAAGTGGCCGGCCTGGGTGAGAAGCCCAGGAGTGTCACCTCTCCAAATCAGACATGGCTGCCTTCAAGAAAAGGAGCCAAGTCAGCGTGTGTGTTGCCAGTGATCACGAATGCTGACCCTGACCTTTACAGAGTGTGGAGAAAGAAAGGGCCATTGGTAGAAAGGAGAGTTGTTGCCTTCATCTGGTGTATAAACAGCACGCATCTGGGCCCACAAGGTAGCTCACTTAGTGCACTGTCGGCTTTCTGGCGGGTGATCTCCAGGAGAAAGGTAACGGACCGGTTCTTTCTCTCTCGCTCAAGGGACGACACAAAGTAAAGACACCGGGGAGACCTGCAGCGTGCTCAGATCTCAGGTCTCGTTTATTAGCAGGTGGACATGAGTTAAATAGAAAACTAAACAAAGGGAATTATTGAAATATGTCAGAAATTACAGGTTTCTTTTTTTTTTTTTCCTCCTCCAGGGTTATTTCTGGGCTCGGTGCCTGCACCATGAATCCACCGCTCCTGGAGGCCATTTTTTTCCCCCTTTTGTTGCCCTTGTTGTAGCTTCGTTGTGGTTATTATTATTGCCCTTGTTGACGCAATTCGTTGTTGGATAGGACAGAGAGAAATGGAGAGAGGAGGGGAAGACAGAAAAGGGGAGAGAAAGACAGACACCTGCAGACCTGCTTCACCGCCTGTGAAGCGACTCCCCTACAGGTGGAGAGCTGGGGGCTCGAACTGGGATCCTTAAGCGGGTCCCTGCGCTTTGCGCCACATGCGCTTAACCCACTGAGCCACCGCCCGACCCCCAATTACAGGTTTCTTAAAGGTCAGCTTGCCCCTATGGTAGGGGCTGGTATGACAAGAATTGATGCAGATACATAAAGGTCAAGATAATTAGTCTCCTGATGCAGGCATTTAATTACCCAAAGGCCTTTGAGGGGAGGAGAGGGGCTGAACCAGTTAAGGCAAGATAGAGAGAAGATAAGCAAGGTTTGATGCAAATTGAGGACATCAAAGGGCACTGCTAGGAGTGTGTGATAAGGTGTGTTTTCTGTGATCAGAAGGTGAGGTGAACTTGGAGTGAGTGAATCTTAAAGTAGGCGGCCATGCGGCCTGCAGTTAGTGGAGAGAAGTATCGAGGTCTCTGTGGGCCTGAGAGGCTAACAAGGCAAGCTTAGTCTGGGAGACTCTTTCCCTCTTGGCTCACCTCTGTGACGAGAGAGACTTACCAGCGGGGGTCTATCCAGACCTCCCTCCGAGGATGGGAGAGCCCCCTATGCGCTCCCCAGCTCTCACATAGTCCCACAGCGCACCTGCCAGCACACCACTGCACTGAAGAAACCCTCGTCCATGTGGTCTTCTTTTCTCTTCTCTTCTCTTCTTTTTTTTTTTTATCCTTCCTCACCTTCTCCTTCTCCTGTTTGTTTTTCCTTTTCCTCCGGGGTTATCACTGGGGCTCTGTGCTGGCACTACAAATGCACTGCTTCTGGTGGCCATTTATTTTTTTTTCTCCATTTTATCGAACAAGACAGAAGGAAGCTGAGAGAGATGGAGGGATAGAGAAGGAGAGAGAAAGACAGGCACTTGCTGACCTGTTTTGCCTCTTGTCTCTGTTTTTGCCTGCAGGTGGGGAGCCAAGGGCTCAAACCCGGATCTTTGTGCAGGTCTTTGCACTTAGTACTATGTGCACTTAGCCACGTACTTGTGCCACTGCCCAGCCCCGGTACTGCGGTATCTTTCTATCTCTGTTGCTGTTTTTGTTTTGTTTTTTTTTAGATAGAGGCAGAGCGTGACAGAGACTACAGCACTTTCTATGTAGTGGGGGCCAGGCTTGAGCAAAGCGGTGCCCTGTCAGAGTGAGTCATTTCACTAGCTTCTATGTCTGTATATCTGTGGGGCGGTGAGGGGGAGTTGGTCTGGAGCAGTGAAATTTTGGCTATGACAAAAACAGAAAGGAAGAAGATGGAGAAGAAAAGAAAAAAAGGAAAGATGGAAAGAAGAGAAGAGAAGAGGAGAGGAGTGCAAGGGCAAAGTAGGGAAGGAAGGGAAGGGCAGGGCAGGGGCCTGGGCAATGATGCACACAGTGGAGCGCACGTGTTACCATGCACAAGGACCTGGGTTCAAGCCCCCAGTCCCCCCTTGCCAGGAGAAAGCTTCAAGAGCAGTACTGCAGGTCTGTCTAAAAAACATAAGAAGAGACACATTTTTAGTTAACAAGGAGTTGGGAAAATAGCAGCAGAGTAATGCATGGGTTTTGTTTGTTTGTTTGTTTGTTTTAAAGTTAACAATTAGACATCACGTTTACGGGTCTGGATGGTGGCACATTTTACAATTCTGAAGGGACTAGGTTCAGGCTCCCGGTCCCCACCTGCAGAGAGAAAGCTTTGCGAGTGGTGAAACAGGGCTGCAGGTGTCTCTCTCCCTCTCTCCCTTTCTATTTCCCCCTACCCTCTTGATTTCTGGCTGTCTCGATCCAATAGATAAATAAATATTTAAATAAACTTTTTAAAGAAAACCAGTAACATCAAAAGGGTGAGGGAGGCAGCAGCATAACATGATTCTGGAAAAAAAAAAAAAAAAAAGATTCATGCCTGAGGATCCAAAGCCCCAGGTTCAATCCCCAGCACCATGATAAGCCAGAGTTTAGCTGTGCTCTAAAAAAAAGCTGTGGACTCACTGGCTATCTCAGGCTAGGATGGAACATCCTAGCTCCCTTGCAAGGGGTCTGGGGAATGGATTCTAACAGTCCTGGAGGTGGGGCAAGCAGAATAAAAGGTGAGCTACTCTAATGGAGTCAACACTGGGCATCCCTGGACACAGGAATGTGATCTTGAGGGGCCATTTTTTGCCTTCTAGCTTTCCCTTCCCAGGTTCCGCCTCACTTTCCCCTTCACTCTGCTTGTCCCTCAGTTCCTCTTCTGTTTTGCATACCTCTTATTCCTTCGGTGAAAGCTTTGACTTTGTCAGATCTGTCATCTCTACCTTCCTTTCTCACTGGTCAGTTATTAAATGCAGCCGCCAAAATAATCAGCAGCCTTTGTAATCACATCCACACTCCAGGTTTCTCTGGAGAGGGAACATTCCAGACTGACCTCCGTATGGAAATGTCTTTCTGAGAAGCATTTAAGTCAGGGTTTTATTTGTTACTGCCATGGATGATGAAGCACATGCTATATACCCAGGAAATTGAATGCTCAGATGGAAAACTAAAGCGTTTGCAGCTCATATTTTCCCCAGATCCATGCAAGGAATCCGATTTTCATTCTTTTTTTTTTTTCCTCCAAGTCAGGGGCCCACTCCCATCCCTCCGGACTGACATGAAGTCGGTCCATTTTTAGTACCACTGAGGAAGTACAGCTAGAGCGAGAGGAAGAAGAGGCATCATGGATGCTAAAATGTCTTAGTACTAGGGAAGTAAGATACACATCTAGCGTCCTGTCTGAGGAGAGAGGGAAGCAAGGGACAGGTATCCAGGGAGGTGGTTCAGGGATGTAGCTTTCAGGACTCGATGCCAGAAGGATCAGGTTTGATTCCTGTTACATGAGGCAGAGTAGACGGCTGGCCTCTTTCTCTCTCTCTCTCTTTCTCTCATGAAATAAATGAAAGTAAGCAACATAGTTTCAGCAGCAGATAATCATGGAGGATCCCCTCCCTTCCCTTCCCACCATCCTCTGCTGAATGTTAAGTGAAGCGCTGGGGGAGAAGGCTGCAGCAAGTAAAGCGTGTGGTCCTCTCCACCACTGCTGCTGGGACTGCAAACTGGTGCAGCCCCTTTGGAAGACTGTATGGTCAGTCCTTAAACAAATAAAAACGCAAGTACCTTTTGAATAGCAGTCCCACTCTTAGGCATTTATCCAAATGACACTGAAGCACGAATCAGAAGGGACATGTGCACCCCTGTGTTCATAACTGCATTATTCACAAGAACCAAAGAGTGGAAGCAGCCTAGATGCACACATCAGATGACTGGGTAAAGAAATTATGGGATATATATTCTGTGGAATACTACACTGAAATCAAAAAGGAGAATATTGTGTCCTTGGGACAAAATGGATGGAACTGGAGTTGATTATGCTTAGTGGAATCAGAGATGAAAGACAACTATGGTTTTTCACTCCTATGTGGAATCTAGAGATTTGATTTACATGAACTTGCCAAAAAAAAAAAAAGAGAGAGAGAGGGGAAAAAAAAACAAAAGCAAGCAAACTTTAAGACTTAAGAAAACTTTGGTGGTTCTCTTTGGGAGTGTGGGAGGATGGGGATTTAGAACTTTGGTGATGGGTGTGGAACTAGGCATTGTAATCTATCTTGTAACAAACTATTAATAACAAATAAAAATAAATAAATTGAATTTCTAATTTAAAAACCAAATAAAAGGGGGCCGGGTGGTGATGCACCTGGTTGGGTGCACATGTTACAATGCACAAGGACCTAGGTTCAAGTCCCCAGTCCCCACCTGCAGGGGAAATGCTTCTGAGTAGTAAAGCAGGGCTGCGGGTGTCTCTCTGTCTCTCTCCGTCTCTACCATTTCCTTCCCTCTCGATTCCTGGCTGTCTCTATGCAATAAAGATTAAAAAATAAGAGTAAACCAAATAAATAGGTAGACTGGCAAAAAAAAAAAAAAAAAAAAAGCATCTGGTCTGGAACAAGCTTTGGCAACTTTTCCTGCAAAGGGCCAGAAACTGAACAGGTGAGATCTTTTCAGATCTGTTGAAACTCCATTTCACTTCAGAGGGGACTTTCTCTAAAGTAAGTGTTCTGACTATATATCAGATGATATCATCCGGTAGGTCACATATTAAGTTTCGGTGTGCATACTCATCATTTTTCTCATTTATATTTATGGTAATAGAATGCCCAAACCAGAAAAATAACTTCTCAGATCACACCAAGTAGGGAAGTTCTGCTTCGGGGAAGCAGGAGAAACCTCTCTTCAACTCTGCAGCTGGACCATAAGAGCAGCTGTGGACAAGTGAAATGGCTGAGTTCCAGTCGCACTGTCTAGACCTTGAAATTTGCATTCACATCAGAAAACAAGCTTCTTAGTTTTTCCCTGGCCATTTAAAATGTGAAAGCTATTCTTACTTACTGAGCCTACAAAACTGAAAGTGAGCTGGATTTGACCCCTGGGCCACAGTTTGTCTATCCCTGATCTAAAAATCTATACATTTTTTTGTTTTCTTTTTTATTTATGATGAATAGTGGGTTACAAGATGGTAAGATTGCAGGGTATAGTTCCACACTGTTCTCGCCACCAAGGCTCTGTGTCCCTAACTTCCCTCCTCTCAAAGATAACCACAGTTCTCACTAAGTATCAGAAACAGGTTTGTTTTGCAAGCTCATGTATTTCAGTAGGACTCGTATATATTTTGAAAGATCTTTTTGTTTTGATATTTATTTATTTATTTCCTTTTTGTTGCCCCTGTTGTTTTTATTGTTGTTGTGGTTATTATTGTTGTTGTTATTGATGTCGCCGTTGTTGGATAAGACAGAGAGAAATGGAGAGAGGAGGGGAAGACAGAGAGAAGGAGAGAAAGACAGACACCTGCAGATCTGCTTCACCGCCTGTGAAGTGACGCCCCTGCAGGTGGGGAGCTGGGGGGCTCAAACTGGGATCCTTGTGCTGGTCCTTGCACTTTGTGCCACGTGCACTTAACCCGCTGTGCTACCGTAGCCCGACTCCCTGAACTTGTATATTTTAAGTCTTCTTCCCATTAAACTCACTAAAGTTACCATGTCTTGTTTTACCCATCCACCTTTCCTCTAGGTGTGTAATTTCTTCCCACATTCTCCCTCCTATTCTGAATTACCAGTATATTACTTCTCTTCTAATTTCACACTGGTGTGTTTGTTTGACCAGCACCCTGCTCAGCTCTGGCTTATGGTGGTAAGAAAAAAAGAGAATCCAGGAGAAGGGGAGACTTGTGCTCTTGTATCTCTTGTCGCCCACCCTTCCCTCCAATTTCCTTCCATCTGTCTCCATCTGTCTCTCTCCTGCTAAGAAAACGTATCCTAGAAAAGCTCAAACAGACTTCTCTTTGGGTCTTGTTGTCCAGGATCGGGCCATTATTTGTCAGGAAAGGTGGAAAAGTCCTTGTCTGGAGTTTTCACCCTCTGCCATGGGGATGGACTTTACCAGGAAGGAGGAGGGAGAGGAGAGTGGATGACTAATTGTGTCAACATGGTTAGTCACAGACTTTGTGTCTTTCACTTCACTAGTGTCCACCACAGTGCAGGGTGCTTACAGGTGGGTCTTTTAGCAAACTGTGTGAGCACTGGGTAGATAGCATAGTGGTCATGCAAAAATACTTTCATACCTGATGCACCAAATTCCAGGTTCAATCTCCCACACCACCAAAAGCTGAGCAGGGCACTAGTCAAACAAATGTTGACTAAACCATAGGATTAGAGGGGTACAACTCCACACAGTTCCCACCACCAGAACTCCGTATCTCTTCCCCTCCCCCGATAGTTTTCCTATTCTTTATCCCTCTGGGAGTATGGACCCAGGGTCATTGTGGGATGCAGAAGGTGGAAAGTCGGGCTTCTGTAATTGCTTCCCCACTGAACATGGGTGTTGACAGGTCGATCCATACTCCCAGCCTGTCTCTCTCTTTCCCTAGTGGGGAAGGGCTCTGGGGAAGCGGAACTCCAGGACACATTGGTGGGGTCCTCTGTCCAGGGAAGTCTGGTCGGCATCATGCTAGCATCTGGAACCTGGTGGTTGAAAAGAGAGTTAATATACAAAGCCAAACAAATTGTTGACCAATTATGGACCTAGAGGCTGGAATAGTGCTGATGAAGAGTGGGGGGGTCCTCCATTTTGTAGATAGCTAGTAGGCATATTTTAGTTATATTCCAAAGGGCCTGTGGCTATATTAGTTGTTGTTTTTTTTCTTTTTTCCTCTGAGTCTAAAATCTGATATGTAGGTGGATCCAAGTTATTGTCTGGGGAGATGATGTCATGGCTGGAAAAAGAACCAGAAAACTGAATCAGGGAAGAGAGTAGCTGATCCCAACCTAATCAAGGCACTGAGCATCACCTCAGCATGCTTCACTTCAGACTGTGTCCAGAGACGTCAGACATGGAATGTCAACCCTTCACCCTCATTACTCGAGTGAGACCTTTCCTTTCATAGGATTCTCTAATACCATTCCAGGAGGTTCACTACCTAACAAAGTACAAAAACCTAGATATAGACTAGGTCCTGTAAGATACAGCATATGTTCACATGTATCCATAAATCAGGGCAAAATATATACCTGAAAGCAAAAATACACAATAGTCTGTAGTGAGTCAGTATAAAGTTCATAATGAAATAGTGTTCACTTAGACTTAGATACCCTCCTCACCTATTTCCTATTACAGTTCTCTCACTCACTCGAAATCTAACCTTATCAACACAAGGACTGCAAATGCTGGATAAGGGCAAGAGACTGGCATACTTTAACGATGACTCTTTAGTCACTATCAGGCCACCCCATCAGCTGGGACCCTAATCAGGGAGTCCTGAGATTCCCAAACAAACATGATGCACCTAGACCTTGAATAAATCCCTCTCTCCACTGTCATTTCTATCTGGAACAACAAAATAGACCCCTTTGTGGGCCCCCATAGGACCTTGCTCTCAACTTGGATCAACAACGGTAGAGAATGTTCCATCCTTTGAAGGGAGGGTGGACAACTTACTCTATGCTACACCTGAGGAAGATGGGTCCTGAAATTGTGGCAGTCTGGAATGTTCCTACTCATGCCCACAGAATGTGAGCTCAGATCTAGAGGGATGCAGAGGTCACATAGGCTCCTAAGCTGAATATGGGCCCCAGATCACATCAGATCAATGGGGTTTACAGTCATCAGATCAATGGGGTTTACAGTCCTGTTGTTAAAATTTCGGAAGGCTCTTGCCGGGCGGGCTAGCTTCATGGGCGGGTAACAGAGACGCGGAGACAACGGCTGGGCAGGGAAGCTGTATTTCTTTATTCAGGAACAACGATTCACAAACTAAGACAAACTAATCACCAAACAGAACTCCGCTGTCTCTTTGCGGCGGCACAAGCACTCTCTCTTTTTCTCTTGAACTCAGGAACTCTGTCACTCTCGAACTCAGGAACCCTCTGACTCTGGCACTCTGGAACTCTCGTACTTGAGAGCCCTCTGAAACTCTGCCACACTGGAACTCTCTCTTACTCTGTAACCCTGAAACTCTCGAACTCTGGAACTCTCGAACTCTCTCACTCTAGAACTCTGGAACCCTCTCTCGGGGTTCCTTGAGGCGGGGCCAAGCAGGCCCGCGAAATTAACAGGACTCATCCAATTCTCTTGGCGGGGGAGGGCTAGAACAAACCAATGTAAAGCATACGACACTTTCCCATATAAGGGAGCTACTCTCTTCCCTGATCCAGCTTTCTGGTCCTTTTTCTAGACACAAGCACTTTTTAAAATGGTTACTATGGCATATCCTCAAGATGGTTTTACTGGCCTGTTAAGGTGCATGGGGCGAGTCCAGAGGCATAGAGGGAAAGGGAAAGATGTGCGGCAGAAAGGCAAAGGAGGGGGCAAGGACCGTGAAGAATCTGGGTCGGAGCCCCCCAGCTCCCCACCAGCAAGAGGGTTGCTTCACCCCTTCAACAATGATAAACAAGGGCAACAAAAGGGAAAAGTAGCCTCCAGGAGCAGTGGATTCCTAGAGCAGGTACTGAGCCCCAGCAATAACCCTGGAGGCAAAAAAAAAAAAAAAGAAAGAAAGACAGAAAGAAAGGAAAAGAGAAAGAAAGAGAGAAAGGAAGGCAAAGGATTCAGCAAATTTTTCCAGCCAGCTGCACATGCAAATGGGTTACTAACACTTAACCAACTTGTCTCCTACTTTACAGCACTAAGAAAAGCATCATCAATTAAATCATTGAGATATTCTCTTTTAAAGATTTATTCACTGGGGACCAAGCAGTGGTGCACCGGTTAAGGGCACACATCACCAAGAGCAAGGATCTGCGCTGGAGCCCCTCTTCCCACCTGCAGGGGATCGCTTCACAAGCAGTGAAGCAGATTTGCAGATGTCTATCTTTCTCTCTCCCTCTCTATCTCCCACTCCCCTCTCAATTTCTCTCTGTCCTATACAATAAAATGGGGGTGGGGAGTGGCCACCAGGAGCATTGAAGTGTTGGCACCAAGCTCCAGAGATAACCCTGGAAGCAAAAAAAAAAAAAAAAAAAAAAGTGTATTTATTTATTTAGGGAATGGAGAGAGGAAGCCAGCATATCCCTCTGGCTATGTGATGCTGATCAAACTCAGGACCCCCTTCTTCCTCCAGTGTTCTCTGCCACCTCCTGAGTCACTGAGATAGTCATTATTAAGTGCTGGGCTCTGTCCTTGGAACTGGGACTACGAAAAGATGTGAGACAGTGCTGAGAAGTTTACAGTCGAATGTGTTAAAATGAATACATGGTTAAAAATAAGTCAAGTCTATGTAATATCCGCAACAACAAGAACCTAAAGGTAAGAACAGAGCAGGTGAAATTTGGGGATCTTCATGTTGGAAGAAGTTAGGAACTCTGTTTTAGGTATATTCCATGGGGCCCATGACTTTACTAATTTTTGTCTGGGCCCCATAGCTAACATGCAGGTAGGCTAAAAGCATTGCCTGGGAAGATGGTTTCAGAATTGGGAATAGGACCAGAAAGCTGGATCAGGGCAGAGTAGGTCCTGCCCAGTCCCATGTTTTTAAGCTGTTAAGTGGCCCTTTGGGGAAGACAGCAAAGAAGAGGGTGTGAACCTACCAAAGCCTACTGACAATCAACGAATGGCCCAGTGAGGACCAGCCTACACATCACTCTGCCCAGAGAAATTCCTTGTGATGTGTTTGCTCCCTTTCCACCAAAAACTCAAAAGCTTCCAAACTTTCGGTGTTGGCATCTCAGAACTCGGTGAGAAAAGTACATTTAAAATAGTCGTGTTCCAGATGCTAACATGATGCCAGCCTGGCTTCCCTGGACAGATGAGCCCACCTATGTGTCCTGGAACCCCACTTCCCCAGAGCTCCACTGCACTAGGGAAAGAGAGAGGTAGGCTGGGAGCATGGATCAACCTGTCTTATCCTATGGTTTTTGCCAGTGTTTCATTTTTATAAATAATTTTTTTTTAAAAAGTCGTGAAAATCTTAGAGAGACCAAATCAGTTGTTGTGTGGATCACTGCAGGCATAGAATTGGAGAGTCTGGGGTTCAGGGGGGAACCCAAGAGGAATTTAAAAAGCAAAAGACAACAATGGGACCCGTGGAACATACTTAAAACAGACTTCCTAGCTTCTTCCCACCCAAAGACCCTGTTGTATCTGCTCTTTGGGCTGCTGTTTATTAAAAAAAAAATTTGTCCTGCTTTATATCTAACTGCCTTTCAGCCACTAAATTGCAGATGCTACCAGGATTCCGTTCTACTTCCCTGCGCAGAGGACTCACCAATGTGTCCTGGAACCCCACCTCTCCAGAGCCCTGCCCCACTAGGGAAAGATAGAAACAGCCTGAGGGTGTGGATCCGCCTGCCAACACCCATGTCCAGCGGAGAAGCCAGAACTCCCACCTTCTGCACCCTATAAAGAATTTTGGTCCCTACTCGCAGAGGGATAAAGAATAGGGAAGCTTCCAATGGAGGGGATGGGACACGGAGCTCCGGTGGTGGGAATCGTATGGAATTGTACCCCTGTTATCTTAAAAATCGTAATCATGATTAAATCACTAATAATAAAAAAATTAATGAGAAAAAACATCTGTTCAACAACGTTCTTTTAGGGAGGAAAATAAATTAATTTTTAAAAGAGTTTAAAAAATAGAACACTTGTGGCACTCAGAGCTAGCCGGTCAGTGTCACTTTGCTTCTTTCTCCATTTTTTTCTTTTCCATCTCTGCCCTCTCCGTTTCTCTATTTTTTGCTTTTCCATCTCCGCGCTTCTCCCCCCCACCCAGTCTTCACCTTCTCTTCTCCCATCCGGAGAAGTCCACATGAAGCCGGGACTGCGTTGGGGGGGATGGATCTCCCCACACACTGGCTTCCCCCTTGGCCCCCATCCGCGGCCGGCCCGGGCCTCCCCCACTCTTCCAGGAGAACTCGGATCCGCGCCAAGGGGCCGCCCCCGCCTCGGCCCTCCCCGCTCCCCGCCATCCCCTCCAGGGGCGGCTGGACCTTAAAGAGCTGGGCCGCCCGGCTCCGCACAGCGCCGCCCCCGACGGCAATCCGTGCGCCCCGCTCCCCGTGCGCCCCGCGCTCTCACCCGCAGCCCGGTCCAGGCACCCGCCCCCGGGACACCCGGGTTGCGCCGACGCCGCGGTCCCCGCAAACCCTGCGGGCAGAGCCACCATGCTGCCCTGGAGCGGAACCGCCTTCCTCCTGCTACACCTGGCGCTGCAGCCCTGGCCGGGACCCTGCGCCCAGGCCACCCCCCAGGGTAAGCGGCTTCGGGCCCGGCCCGGGGTGCCCGCGTCCCCCCACTCGTGGAGCGCTCAGCCCGGGGCGAGTGGAGGACCCGGCGCGCTCCACTTGTGTCCCTCTGGGGCCCGAGACAAAGCATATGGAGATTGGAAACGGTATTAAAATGTTGGCTTTTTATAATGAGTTATTTTTTAAAAAAATATTTATTTGTGTATTATCGGATAGAGATGGAAAGAAACTGAGAGGGGCGAGGGAGAGAGACAGAGAGACACCTGTAGCCCCGCTTCACCACTTGTGACGCTTTCCCCCTGCGGGTGGGAACCAGGGGCTTGAACCTACGTCCTGTCCTTGCACACTGTGTTGTGTACGCTTCACCAGGTGCGCCACCTCCTGGCCCCTGAAATACTGTCTTTTTGTTGAGACCCATTCCCTAAACCGTCATTTGAGGGAAGCAGAACTTACACAGGGCCCTAGATTGCTATTTTGTCCTTCCGTCCCTCTGTCCCTCTCCGGGTGGGGACCTAGTTCCTAGTTTCTGTCTGCAGCAGCGCATTCTGGCTGGCATTCCTTTCAGCCTTTATCCACAGAAAGGTTCTGCATTACTCTAAGTCTCCCTTCGCTTCCTTCTCCCGTTCCCTCTCCCTCTCCTGTCTGTCTCTCTTTCTCTCTGGTGACCCCAAAGCCTTCTTCCTTGGGTGTTGACTTGCTCTCTCTATTCCCAAGACTAAGAAACCTGTCCTTCCTGTGAAGACCTGGGAATAAGTAACTATAATAATAATAATAGTAATAGTCATAACCTCGATGATTCTCAGATTCCGTTATAAGACAGGGTGAAAGAACCTTGGGCACCAAGCATTTATGCATTTATGTTTACACAGTGTTTTGTAAGAAATTATTTAAATCAGAAAAGAGAGTTCCAATTGGCTGGTGCCCTTCGTCTGTTTGATATTGGAGGTTGGGTTGGCTTATTGCTGGCCAAGGGAATAAAAGTCCAGAAGACACACAGGCAGAAGTAAAAGTCGTTATTCCTCACAGAGTTGACAGGAGGCATGTTCTGTGCTGTTTTTAAGTCCAGCCCTTCCCACTCCTGTAACCAACCAGTTAAACTTTGCATTTCTCCACACTACTGATTTTGGTTCCAGACCAGGCAATCAGAATTTTGGATTCTGGCAAGGGGAGGGGAGGGAAGGAAATACATCAGTTCTAGTTTGAAATACAATCTAAAATATTCACTGTGACTTTGTTTCTAGAAGGTCAGAAAGGATTTATTTTTTCCCTCCAGGGTTACCACTGGTGTTCTGTGCCGGCACTACAAACCCATTCTCCTGGAGGCCATTTTTCCATTTTCATTGGGCAGGGCAGAGAGAAATTGAGAGGGAGAAGGTAGGTAGAGAGGGAGAGAAAAAGACAGACACCTGCAGACCTGCTTCACTGCTTGTGAAGCGACCCCCCTGCAGGAAGGGAGCCGGGATCCTTGAGTGGGTCCTTGCACTTTGTGCTATGTGTGCTTAACCTTGTGTACCACCTCGTGTCCCCTGAAAGGAATTTTGTTGTTGTTGTTGTTGTTGTTTTGCCTCCAGGGTTATTGCTGGGGCTTGGTGCCTACATTATGAATCCACTGCTCCTGGAGGCCATTTTTTTCCAACTTGTTGCTCTTGTTATTATTGTTGTTGTTATTGTTATTGTTGATTTTATTGTTGGATAGGACAGAGAGGAATTGAGAGGGAGAGGGTAGATAGAGATGGGGAAAGACAGACACCTTCAGACCTGCTTCATCGCTTGTGAAGTGACCCTCCTGCAGGTGGGGAGCCGGGGGCTCGAACCAGGATCCTTATGCCGGTCCTTGCGCTTTGCACCATGTGAGCTTATCCCACTGTGTTACTGCCCAGTTCCCCTGAAAGGAATTTTTTTAAATGAAGTAACTAATGAATAGCACTATCAAGGTGTGCGACATGATCAAGTAATTGTGTACTTTGTGGAAAAAAAAAAGCAGACAGCAAGTGAACATTCTCCAACACACAGTTACAGTTTTTTTTCTCGTGATGAGACTTTTTAGCAGCTTTCTTCTTCTCTTTTTCCTTGTTTTGTTTTGTTCGACAAAAACAGAAAGTGAAAGATGCTGTGGGGGCCAGGCTCTCACCTGGGCAAAGCAGCACACCATACTCGAGTGAGCGGCTTCACCAGCCGACTTCTAGCAGCCTTTAAATATGCCAGCCGTTATTTAACTCTTCAGCACCATGCCTCACAGTCCGTTGCACGGCGTGTCTTATTTTATAACTGGAACTTTGTACCTTTCGACCCCCTTCACCTATTGCATATCCTCTCTCCCACCTCTGACAGCCATCTTATCTCTGTTCTTTATATATGAACTTAGACTTGTCTTGGCCTCTGTTATATCAGTAAGATCTTAGAGTATTTGTCTGTCTGTCTCTGTCCAACTGACTTTCCCTATCATAATGCCATCAGGGTCCATCCGTGTTGTCATAGGTGGCCGGATTCCGTTCTCTTCTTGGCTAAATACTATTCCATGACATACACATCACATCATCACCTTTATCCATGCCGCTGTCAGTGGGCATTTAGATAGTTTCCATGTCTCGACTTTCTAAGTAGTGCTGCAGTGAGCAGACGGGTGCAGATAGTTTTTTGGCTGGTGTTCTTGTTCGCTTTTATTTTTTTTTAACTATTTAAAATTATTTTTATTTTTTTTATTTGATAGGACAGAGAAATTAAGAGGGGAAGGGAAAGGAGGATGAAAAAGGAAAGAGAAAAAGAGATACCTACAGCACCGCTTCACCTTTTGTGAAGCTTTCCCCTGCAGGGGGGGACCAGGGCCTTGAACTCAGGTCCTCGTATGTGTTAGTATGTATATTCAGCTGGGTGTACCACGCCCCAGTCCCTGTGTTTTTGTTTTCTTTTTTTATTATTATGTTTATCTGATAGAGACAGATAAATTGAGAAGGGAGGGACAGATAGAGACAGAAGGCTACCTGCAACCCTGCTTCATCACTCATGAAGCTTTCCCCCTGCACGCGGGGACCAGGAATTTGAACCCTGGTCCTTGTGCATTGTAACATGTGCGCTTAACCAGGTGCGGTGCGCCATCCCCTGGCCCCCTGCGTGTTTGTTATCTAAGGAGATAAAAAATGAAATCCCTGGGAGTCAGGCGGTAGCGCAGCGGGATAAGCACACGTGGCGCAAAGCACAAGGACCGGCAGCATAAGGATCCCGGTTCGAGCCCCCGGCTCCCCCACCTGCAGGAGAGTCGCTTCACAGGCGGTGAAGCAGGTCTGCAGGTGTCTGTCTTTCTCTCCCCCTCTGTCTTCCCCTCCTCTCTCCATTTCTGTCCTATCCAACAATGATGACATCAACAACAACAACAATAACAACAACTACAACAATAATAAAAAACAACAAGGGCAACAAAAGGGAAAATAAATAAATAAATATAAAAAACATTTAAAAAATGAAATCCCAACCAGATGTTGAGTTGCTGAATCATGTGGTAATTCTATTTTTTTTTTTGGGGGGGGGGTTCTACTACTCTCTGGCTACCGCAGCTTACATGTCCGTAGGGCAGCAGACGGCCTGTTCTTTGCACCCTCTCTTGCCTGCACTTGTTATCACTCGTCTTGTTGGTGACCGCCATTCTCACAGGTGTGAGGAGGTGCCGTGCGGTTTTTGTTCCATCCCCTGATGGCTGGTGCAGCTTGGGGTCATCTATAGGTCTTCTTTGGCAAAGTTTCTTTTCAGATCTTTCGCTTATCGTTAACCAGATAGTTTGGAGCCGCGGCATTGTCTGTTGTATGAGCTTCTGTTTATTTTTCAGATTAACCCTTTATCAGATATGTTAAGATTTGCACATACTTTTTCCCCATTCCAGTGACTGCCATTTCATTTCCTTGGCAGCTTCACTGGCTGCGCAATGAAGTGTTTTAGTTTAGTGAAGTCTCAGCCATTATTGCTTTTGTTGCCATGCTTGCGGGGTCAGAAAAGAAGCCGTTCGTAGTCCAGGAGATGGAGTGGTGGATAAAACACTGTTCTCTCGTGGTCAGGGAGGTGCGCCGTGGCTAAGGCACTAGACTCTCAAGCATGAGGTCCTGAGTTCAATCCCCAGGAACACATGTGCTAGAGTGATGCCTGGTTCCTTCTCTCCTCCTATCTTTCTCATTAACAAATAAATAAAATATTTTAAAAAGGAGCTTTGAACACAATGTAAAAGCTTTCTTATTGTGGACTCTGTTTTGGTAGGTTTGAATTTACCAGAATAATCTTTGCTGTATTTTTTGATTTTTGAGCACAGAACTTCACGGGCCCTACGGGCACTACGGGTATGAATTCTGCTTCCCCTGAGACAGAGCTGACTATTTCATGGAGACTTGAACTCCGGTTATCACACCTACATTATCCGGCTAATTAGTTGCTGTAGATGATCTGATTAAGCCAAGTTTCTGATCCATCCTCTCACAGAGTCTCTGAGTCTTGCAGTTATCAGCTCAACAATTGGATAATGGGATTACCTCCTTTTCTGCTGTGAGCCTCATTGGTAGTCTTCAATTAATACGTGTTCAATTCTCATACCATGGTTGTTGGGCAATTTGGTAGCAGTCATTTCACCTCTAACACTAAAAGCTGGTATTTAGATACTGGTTTTGTTACTGAAACATAATAGCATTCATAGAGAATTATAGTGTCTCATTTCCTCTTCAAAATGTTGCCCACAGCCTCATTACTAACTAATCCCAGTGCTGCCTCTTGAGAGAGAACCCAGTGGCTTAGATGAACCGTTCAGATTGAAAGATGGTAAATTTAGCTTGAGCGAAATTCCAGAAGTAATCATAGTCAAGGCGGGAATCAAGAACAGCCAGAGTTTAGCTTTGAATGGAATGTAGGTCTCATACCTTAAACACATGTCTCTTCTGTGAAGAGGTGACGGAACTTATAAACTGAGTAATGCTTTGTTACCCTTTGCCCTTCTCATTGGTAGAAATGGAGTTCTTCGATTCTCTGGAAATTAAAAAAAATGTTTTGAATTGCATTATGCAGCAGCCATCTTGCTTGGGGACAGTGAGGTGCTGAAGGAACTGCCCATCTATTTTCCAATGTCTGTGATGATAAATTCATTACTGTGAGCTGGGTGGTGGCGCACCTATTGGAACACACATTACAATGTGCAAGGACCCAGGTTCAAGCCCCTGGTCCCCATCTGCAGGGAGAAAGTTTCACGAGTGGTGAAGCAATGCTGAAGCTATGTCTCTCTCTGTCTCTCTCTGTCTCTCTCTCTCTCTCTCTATCTCCCCCTTTCCTTTCCATTTCTGGTTGTCTCTATCCAATAAATGAATAGAGATGATTTTTTTAAAAATCTTTTGATTTTTTTTTTAATAGTATCTACTTTACAATTTTTTTCAATGAAAGAGACATGCAAACAGAAAGAGAAAAGAGACAGACTGGAGCATTGCTCAACTCTGGTTTATGGCAGTGCTGGGGGTTGAACTTGGGACCCTGGAGCCACAGGCATGGAAGTTTTTTGTTTGTTTTGTTTTTATTTTATTTATTTTTTATTTATAAAAAGGAAACACTGACAAAACCATAAGATAAGAGGGGTACAACTCCACACAATTCCCACCACCAGAACTCTGTATCCCATCCCCTCCCCTGATAGCTTTCCTGTTCTTTATCCCTCTGGGAGTATGGACCCAGGGTCATTGTGGGATGCAGAAGGTGGAAGGAATTGCTTCCCCGCTGAACATGGGCATTGACAGGTCGATCCATACTCCCAGCCTGCCTCTCTGTTTCCCCAGTGGGGCGGGGATCTAGGAAATCAGAGCTCCAGGACATTTTACCAGAATAGTGATCACCTCTGGTGTCCAGGGGGTGGTGCACTGCACCTGGAACCTTGGAGCCTCAGGCACAAGAATCTCTTTGCATAACCATTCTGCTACCTGCCCCAGAGGCTTAGCAGTCTTCTGCATAACCATAATGCTAGCTCTCCAGCCCTGATAATATCCACTTTTTGGAAAGACCCAACATTTATCTAGGGCCATAGTATGCAATTTATTTCCAGTATTTTGATATTATAAATAATGATTCCTTGACTAATTGCAGTGTCACAGGAGGGCACAGAATGGCTCAAGTCCCTTTAATCTCTACCAAGCCCTTTTTTCCTCTGCTGAGGGTAGTTCATGTTTTCATAACCAAGGCCTCTGCCAACAGAACCTCAGGTTCCCACCTCTCCCAAGGGGATTTCCACATATTCCTTTCCTAAATAAATTCTCTAGAATAACCACTGGTGGTGAATGTTCTTGTCTCGAGATAATTTATTCTGTGAGCTACCATTTCCTTAGGATAAATTTCCTGTAAGTAGAATCGTTAAATCAAAGAATATGAATGTTGCAAGACCTCTGATGCTGTTATCTAAACTGTCTTTAACCAGGTTTAAATCTTCCCCTGCTGTATATAATGAATACCTACTTCCCTGAGCGTCACTAACTGTCAGCTTTTATTGTGTTTAGTGTTTTTCCAATTTGACTGTGAAAATAATACCTTTTGTCAGCTCTTCTTTCATCGTTAGCTATACAGATGAGTCTATAAACTAGGTGTGTATGTATATACGTGCTTGTCAGTATACTGTTTTCTTATAAAGTTCTTTTTCCTATTTTCTACAAATTTTTTCTTTTTAAATTTTTTTTTCTTTTGGTGAGTAACAAGATTATATGATACCAGGGCTACAATTCCATACAGTTCCCACAACCAGAGTTTTGTATCCCATCCCCTCCATTGGAAGCTTCCTTATTCTTTATCCCTCTGGGAGTATGGACCAAAATTCTTTTTAGGGTGCAGAAGGTGGGAGTTCTGGCTTCTGTAATTGCTTCTCTGCTGGACATGGATGAATGAATCCATACCCTCCAGTCTGTTTCTGTCTTTCCCTAGTGGGATAGGGCTCCAGAAAGGTGATGTTTTAGGACACATTGGTGAGGTCACTGCCCAGGGAAGTCTGGATGGCATCATGGTAGTGTCTGCACTTGGTGGCCAATTTTTCTATTAGGCGCTTGTTTGATTGATTTGTAAGAGGTCTTTATAAATTATGGGTTCTACCACCCTTTGATTTAGTAACCAGATCATTGTATCCAAGAGACTGGAATTAAATTCCTGCAGGCAATGGAAATGTCCAAATATTATTTACAGAAACCCAGAGAATACTAAGTAATCTCTAGGGAATATTAGTCAGATTTGACCTTTGCTTTTTAAATGACTCTGGACTAGTCTGTCACAGTTATCATTCTTATTACAGATGTTGGGAGAAAGTGCTGCTGGCTGGCTCAAAAGCAACTTCCATAAATACACATGGAAATTCCAGTTGTAGACCGAGCATATCAGCCACTTACAGTCAAAAATAAAAATCATATCATACTACTTTCACATAAGGATTTCTTACGGGGAGCTGGTGGTGGGGGCACCTGGTTGAGCACACATTACAATGTACAAAGAACCGGGTTCAAGCCCCCGGCCCCCACCTGCAGGGAGAAAGCTTTACAAGTGGTGAAGCAGGGCTGCAGATATCTCTCTGTCTCTCCCTCTGTTCCCTTCGTATTTCTGACTCTATTTTATAAGGAAAGATAACTTTAAAAATTTTTAAGGATTTCTTACCTTATTTTTTAATTATTTTTTTTTAAGTCTTACGTTTGGTCATAAGAGCATGGCTCTGGCAATGCGATGGCTGGGGACTGAATTCAGGACCTCACACGCAGAAGAGCAACATCTTAGGCACCTCCTGATCGTTAAACAGAAAGCCTGAAGAGCTGTAGCTGCATAAAGGGAGCACATAGGTGCCGCAAAGAGCTGACGTTCTCTCTCTCATCAGACTCCTGCTCTCTGCTGCTATCACTGTGTCATTTGTCACTGACCGGGAAAGCACTACTGTGGGGAGGTGCATGAGGGACCCCAGACAGAAATTCATTATTTGGGATGTAAGGAAAGCCATGATTGAATGGTCTTACCTGCCCCTCAAAAAAAAAAAAAATATATATATATATATGTATATAATCTAAAAAACATATACAGTGTTATTACAGCATTTTTTAATGTTTTCTTTATTTTAGAGAGAGAGCTACAGAGAGAAAGATACAGAGAAAGAGAAACTAGCGCACTGCTCAGCTCTGGCTAATGGAGGTGCTAGGGAGTGAACCTGAGACCTCAGAGCCTCAGGCATGGAAATCTTTTGCAGAACCACTATGCTAGCTGCCCAAGCGAAACCTATTCCTCTTGCACATTATGCCTTTAATGCTCTTTCTCTATCTCACTCTCTCTCTCTCTTTCTTTCTTTCTTGACCAGAGCACTGCTCAACTCTGGCTTATAGTGGTGTAGGGGATTGAACCTGAGACTTGGGAGCCTCAGACACAAAAGTCTCTTTGCATCACCATTATGCTATCCCTCCCCCCCCCCCACTTTAATACTCTTTCTATGAGAGCATTTCCGGTGCCACTTTCTTCAGTTAGATACAATTTTGCATTTGCAAATTTAGTCTTCTCTTGGGAGCTGTAACCAGGTGACGAATATCTTGCAATGTTTCTTCAGCTTCAAATGTCCAACTGCTATAAAAGTGATGAGGAAAAGCTGCTGTGTTTGGCCGTCTGGAAAAATTATTACAGTAATAGTCTCCATTAGTTAAGGGCTTCCTGTCAGATTTCCCCCGCCCCCCAAAACAATGTTTGCCCCAGTGTGAAACCTCTCACGAATCATCTTTTTCCTCCTTATCCTCCTAGTCTTTGATCTGCTTCCGTCGTCCAGCCAGAGGCTGAACCCAGTGGTCCTCCAGCCGGTCCTGACAGACCCCACCCTGAATGAGCTCTATGTGATTGCTACCTTCCAGCTGCAGTCTAAAAGCTCAGCCACCATCTTTGGTCTTTACTCTTCAACCGACAACAGCAAATATTTTGAATTTACTGTGATGGGACGCTTAAACAAAGGTAAGCAAACCTGCAGAACTTGTCTCCTTCAAAACAGCGTTTTCTGCTTCCAGGATGTGGGGTCTCCTTCCCTAGTACTGTTTTTTATCCTCATCTTCTCTTCATTTCAGCTTGCAGTACCACATTCTCCTACTTGTACATTTACCTAGATGAGGAGAGTGACTTGACACTGGGAGAAGTGAATAATTGCTAGTGGTTGAGATACTTTCTGATAATGCCTCATTCTCATGTTATTCTATTATTATTATTGTTGTTATTAGATAGAAACTGAGGAAAATTGAGAGAGGAGGGGGAGAGAGAGACCTGCAGTCCTGCTTCACCACTCGTGAAGCTTCCCCCCTGCAGGTGGGTACCAGGGGCTTGAACCTGGGTCCTTGCGCAGTGTAGTGTGCTTAACAAAAGTGTGCTTAACAAAGTGTGCCACCCTCTGGCCCTCTCATGTTATTCTAGGTCGATGCTGGAGGAGAAAGAACCCAGGATAATCAGGTCACTGTTACAGCCAGTTTCTCCTGCTATACAAATATACTATAGTCTGGGTGGCTTAAACAGCACGAGCTTAGTTTCCATGATACTAGGACAGGAGTGGGGAACCTATTTCTGCTAAGGGTAACTTGGATATTTATAACATCATTTGCCAGCCATACAAAACTATCAACTTAAAAATTAGCACTTTATGTTGTTATGCAAAAAAAGCTTCTAGATTTATTGAATTTCAAGCCCAGTTTTGGTAAGACTAAAAACACACCATTTCACAGAATATATATATATTTATCCTATGGGTGGGATGTCCCCCACCTCTATACTGAAGGGTAAGATTCAAGGACCAGCAGATTCACTTCTTGGGGAAGACCCTGGCCCAAGCTTGTAGTTTTTCTGTCTCCTATTTTAAAAGATCCATTTAGGTATCACAGGGAGACTGAACCAGAGCATCACTCGGGCACATTCAATGCCAGAAACCAAACCCAGGGCCTCTCACTTGAGAGTCCAATATCTTATCTATTGTACCACCTCTATTTTGTTTTCTTTTAAGGTCACTCGTCCCATCATGAAGATCCCACCCTCATGATCTGGTTAAGGCCTAAGTTTCCCAAATGTCTGCTTCCACAGACCATCACATTGCAAGCTTCGCCATTGTGTGTGGGGACAAATATTTACCCCTTAATAGCCATCCACATGACCCATTTGCTCCTCTGAAAACACATGTCTCCACAGACCTCACTCTTAGCTTTGCAAGCACCTTCCTGGACTTGATGGAAAGGATGCACCTCAACTAAATGAGTGACTGTCTCTCCTGTCCTTTTTTTATTATGATTCGTTTCAGGGTGGGGGAGATAGCCTAATGGTTCTGTAAAACACTTTGAGGCTCCAAAGCCCCAGGTTCAATCCCCCCACATCATTATCAGCCAGAGGTGAGCAGTTTTCTGCTTTCTCTCTCTCTCTCTTTCTGTATTTTTCTCTCTCATTAATAAAAGTAAAACATTTTTAAAGTTGAGAGAGAAAGAGGTAGAGGGAGGGAGGGAGAGAGAGAGGAGGGAGAGAGAGAGAGAGAGAGACAGAGGAACCATTTCAGTGTCATGGTACCAGGGACCCAACTCTGGATCTCACACATGATAGGTCTACATTCTCACCACTAGGCTCCCTTCCAACTACTCAACTAATTTGTTTTTTTTTTTCTTAATGTTTTTTTTCTTTGGGGGGGGGATTGGTGGTTTACAGTTAACAGTAAAATACAATAACTGTACATGTGTAACATTTCTCAGTTTTTCACATGATAATTCAATCCCCTCTAGGTCCTCCTCCACCATCATATTCCAGGCCCTGAACCCTCCCTTTGACCCCAGAGTCTTTTACTTTGGTGCAATACACCAAAAATCTCACTTCTTTTGCTAGCCACTATGTATAAGTGTGTTTCCATATATATATATATATATATATATATATATATATATATATATATATCATAAGACTACAAGTGCCAGTTTACAAATGTCTGTCATTCGTTCCTTCTGCTGTCAAATCGTAGCGATCGCCTAGATTCAAAGAAGGGCTCCTCTCAAGGAAAAAAGGTCACTGCTTTTTCATCTCCTTCCCTTCGATGCCCTGGGGAACAACACCTGTTCTTGCTTATTGAGGGATGTGACAGATATGTGTTCAGGCTGCCTCTTGCTTTTCATAAAAATACAAGGCCCATTCTTTCTGGGTAACCTTTATATTTGTTAAAGTTTGCTTTTGCAAAGAGGACACTTTTCCTGCTCCAGGCTCTCGCTGTGATTGAAGTTGGGATTGAACATTGAAATCTGCAGGTGTTAGCAGTGAAAATCTTTAATTCTCAGCCTTCATGAAAAGCAAGAAGGAACGGGACTAACCTTTCTTTTTACGTCAAGTCCCAGCATCCTCCTTCCCTCACCTCACCTTGCTCCCAGGCCAGCTTGCTCTGTACCTCAGCACCTCACAGTACTACCTGAGCTTCGGAGAACGGAGTCCAGGAACATCGGGGGTGGTTCAGCAGGTGGTTCTGTCACTCCTCCCACCTTTTACCCATCATTAGCCCAGAGAAGGCCCATGTTGACTCACATCTACTGAAGGAAATTCTCCTTCTCCTCCTATTTATTTCCCTTCAGGGTTATTGCTGGGGGCTCAGCGCCAGCACTAGGAATCCACTGCTCCTGGTGGACAATTTTTCCATCTTATTGGATAGGACACAGAGAAATTGAGAGAGGAGGGGGAGATAGAGAGGGAGAGGGAGAGAGAGACACCTGCAGGCCTGCTTCACTACTTGTGAAGCATACCCCTTGCAGATGGGGAGTCGCAGGATCAAACCCAGATCCTCACGCGGGTCCTTGAACTTTGTACTGTGTGTGCGCTTAACTGGATGAACCACCGTCTGGGTCCCCGAAGGAACCGCTCCTCTGGCAACATGGTGACTCAGTTTGTCATCTGTAGAAAAACCACCCTTCTTCATCTGTAGGTCAGAAACTCACCAAGCTGTTTCACATGCAGTGGGATTTTTTTAAAGATCATCTGATGGAATGCTAACAGGTAACCCCATCAACTTTCAGTAATGACTCGATCGTCAAACTTCTTAAAATAAGGACAGAAAATGTCAGACTGTTCAGAGAAGTGGTTCTGAATCCTCTGAACTGAAGAAAAACAGATTGAGAGAGGTGCCAGGGTTTAAGAAATTAGAATTCTGGGCCCAGTAAGGAAGAGGGAGCAAGGAGGCACGGCGGATGTATGGAGCGTCACACAATGTCCCCGTGCTAACAGCTCACTGCTCCTTTTCTTTGTTGGCTTTCACTGTGTTCTATGAGGAGCCCTTGAATGAATTCAGTTTTCAAGTGATTAGATGCAGAAGTGTGAAGCTGTGGTTCTGAAATTTATCGTATTGTAAGCCAATGGTGAATCAATAATTTTTAAAAAAGTGAATTTCCATGTGCAGATGGAAGGAAGAATTTTCGTGAAATTGAGGGTGTGCTCCCAGGTTGTTCTCATTCACGCATTTTGGAATTGCCCGGGCAAAGAAAGCTGGGATTATTTAAAGACAAAGGAGTTGACTGCATATAAGTCATACCAAACTTTTTTTTTTTTTCAGTAAAGTTTCTAAGCTGATCAAAAAGATGCAGTAATGCATCTTTTGGTTTGCCTTCACAGGACTTTATAAAGTCTCTCTGGTAATTTTCTGAACAATATAATACAAGAATTAGCTAGATCAATGAGGAGACTTTATGATTTGTCCTGTAGCAAAGTAAGGGGTGGTTTTCGACAAGGCTGTGTTGTCTAAATAGGAGACACAGAGCATTGTCACTGAAGACACATGGTGTCGCACTGCAAGTTACAACAGGCACAAAGCTGAAAAAGAGTTCAAAGTGCGAACTGAATTCCATCATCAACAGTTACCAGGTCCTACCTACAGGGCTGACACAATCAGACCTCAGTCAGAATATATTTAATAAGAATAAGTGTAAATTCATCACCTCAGAGTAAGCGGATAACACACAGTGTGTAGATCGATTTTTATCCCTCCTCCAGAGCACTGCTCAGCTCTGGTGAAGGATGAGTGAATACAAGCGGGTGGAGAAACAGAACTTGGCTGGTGGGGTAGTGAGGAGCTGGGAGCTGTCATCTTACAATCTTGCAACCAACTATTATCACAAAATAAAAAATGGTGGGGGTGGGGTAATGGAAGTGGAGATGTAAGAAGCAGGGTGAAGGCGCCGGGCGGTTTCGCACCAGCTTAAGCGCACATAGTACAAAGCACAAGGATCCCGGCTCCCCACCTGCGGGGTGGATGGTTCACAGGTGGTGAAGCAGGTCAGGTCTGCAGGTGTCTCTCTTTCTCTCCCCCTCTTTTTTCCTGTCCTTTCTCAAGTTTTCTCTCTGTCCTGTCATACAAAAAAAAAAAAAAAAAGGAAAAAATGGCCTCTGGGAGCAGTGGATTCGTAGTGCTGGCACCAAGCCCCAGTGATAAACCTAGAGGCAAAGAAAGAAAGAAATCAGAGTGAAGCCCTGAGAGAGGAAAACTGAAGTATTTCAAGACTTTCATATGTATTAAGAAAAAGACGAGTCTATGTAGCCTTCTGAAGGATAAAGTTAGGATTCATTGGTGGAAGTCACAAGAAACACATACTGGCTTCTTATAGAGAAAATCTTTTATTTTATTTTATTAGTGATTTGATAATGATTAACAAGATTGTAAGCTAGCAGGGGTACAGTTGTGTTCAGTTCCTACCACTAGAGTTCCATATCCCATCCCCTCCATGGGAAGCTTCCCTATTCTTTATCCCTCTGGGAGGATGGACCCAAATTGTTGTTTTTTTTATTGGGGTGGGGGGGGCGAGTGAGAACTCACATGACTGGCATGAGTTTTTCCCACTTTCCTTTTGTTCTGGGGGGACATCAGGATTGGAAGGTGAGGGTGGGGTGGGATGAGTAGCTTCCAGGAGCCAGAATGGAGGGAGCTTGACAGGGACATCTATGTGACAAAGTGGGTGGGGGTTGCCTGGCAGGACCCTGGGGGAGGGGCTGGATCTCCTTATAAGAGGCCAGAGTGTCCACCTATCTTGGGGTTGTGGGGTGGTGGGTGTGTTCCCTTCACAGCCTTGTCAACGGACCCAAATTCTTTATGGGGAGCAGAAGGTGGGAGGTCTGGCTTCTGTAATTGCTTCTCTGTTAGGCATGAGTGTTGGCAGGTGGATCCACACCCCCCAGCCTGTCTCTATCTTTCCCTAGTGGGGGAGGGTTCTGGGGAGGTGAGATTCCAGGACACATTGATGAGGTCGTCTGCCCAGGGAAGAAGTCAAGTTGGTGTCATAGTAGCATCTGCAACTCGGTGGCTGAAAGGCGGTAAGACATAAAGCAGGACAAACTGTTTACTACTCAGGAACCTAAAGGTAAGACTAGAGCAGATGAATGTAGCGATATGGAATGGACACACATGCAGCCCAGCTCAGTAGGCTCCCAGCACATTGTCTTTATCTTCTGAGAGAAAGGAGTGAAGGAGATGTAGAGAGGAGAGATTCCACAGCACCTGTCCGCCATCCACGGAGCTCACCTGGTACAGTCCATTGTGCTCACACGTGGTGCTAGAGTTCAAACCCTGAACATCATACACAGCAGACGTTCATTCAGCAGGCCCTGGGAATATCTTCAGGAATCCAAAAGTGAAATGGATGTCTTTGCAAAGTAATGAATGCCTTATTGCTAGGACCTGCATTTTGAGTGTGTAACCACTGGGGCGTCACCAGCCCAGACCAACTCTTTCAGACAAGTCAAAACAGATAGGACAGAGGGCTAGACAGTACACCAGCAAAGTCTCCCCTGTTGCAGTGGGTACTGGGCTCCCACCTGCATTGCAGGTGTGGCAAAGCAGGTACCTTCCGAATTGAGTTATCTTTGTTGACTTAAAGCTGTGCTTGTATTGAAGGGATTTGTGACGTGATCTATTAAGCTGTGTGACTTGTAATGCTCACGTGCGTGACTCTCTGAGAGCTCGAGAGGTCCTGTCGGTACTTAGGACAATGTTTTGCAGATTCTCTCTCATGTGACCTTGGGACTCTGTCCCTATCATTTAGTCCTCTAACAGAGAGCTGTATACATTTGACAGATCTGATAATTTCTCAAAATACAAAGCCATGTGCAGGCGTCTAATAGAATTGCTCTCCCCCTTTCACCAGGCAACTTCTCTGTGCACACGCACTCTGTTAACTACCTTTGTTATGACCGCTGGCAGAAAACTTCAAACCTGCAGACTGCATTTATCACACCCTGGGTGCTTTCAGGATAAGCAGTGTGACCTTTGACCTTTTCTATGTGTTTCCGAAGCACAAAGTTACAGAGACCTAGTGTATGGGGTCTCAAGATAGATAAACAGAGGCAACAGGGATATCCGTCACAGGAGACATTAATAGCCAGGTGGCTTTTTTAATGGATAGTCATTAAAAAGACGAGGTGTTGTTGATAGTGGTGACCGTTGTCATATATTTCCAAGTGTCAAAAAGGCAGAGCTATTGCGACACAAAGCAGAGAGTCCCGGCTGCCTTTACCACTTTGCTGCCCTGAAACCTTTGCCCAAACAGACAAAATATTATCAGTTTCTAATTCTCTTAAAGTTTTTTTAATTAACTTTGTTTATTGGACAGAGACAGCCAGGAATTGAGAGGGAAGGAGGTAACAGAGAGGGAGAGAGACAGAGAGACACCTCAACACTGCTTCACCACTCACAAAGTTTTCTTCCTGCAGGTGGGGACTGGGGGCGGTTTATAGTTATGTACTTTCTATTATGACTTCCATTTAAAAGCAAAGTGAAGTAGGAAGGGCAGATTTTTCTCTTTCTTTCTTTCTTTCTTTCTTTCTTTCTTTATGTCTTTTTTTTCTTTTCCTAATTCCACTAATAGTAAGATGAGCCTTAGGACCTGGAAGGTAGCACAGTGGTAGTAGAAAGAACTTGCATTCCAGGGCTCCCTACTCAGTCGCCAGTACCAGCATATGCCAGAGCTGAGTGGGGCTCTGTTCTCTCTCTCTCTCTCCCATGAAAATAAACAAAGACTTTCATGCCTAGGGCTTCCAAGTCCCAAGTTCAATCCTCAGCACTGCCATAAGCCAGAGGTGAGCAGTGCTCTGGTCTCAGTCTCTCTCCCTCTAGCTATCTCTCTGCATCTCTCTCATTTAAATTAAGCAAATAAAATCTGTTTTAACAAAAAAAAAATTGAGAGAAATAATGAAGGAGATGAGGACCATCATCTCCCATATAAGCGAGGAAATGAGGGTCAGCGAAAGTAGCAGATACTCAAGGTCACAGAGCTGTTAAGTATCTCAGCCATGACTAGAATCCCCAAATCCTGGAAAAGTACAGGTTGAGGGGAATGTCTTGCAGATGAATGAGAGAACCTTCAGCTCTGAGAGACGAATCCAATACTGGGCACACCGGAGCTGGGTCTTTGCTTCAGATGTATAGTGACAGTGAGACAGGAAGGAGGATGACAGAAATATAAATGTGTCTGTGTGTCTGTGTGTGTGTGTCTGTGTGTGTGTGTGTGTGTGTGAGAGAGAGAGAGAGAGAGGAGAGAGTGTGTGAGTGTGTGAGAGAGAGAGCAGGGGTGCAGGGAGAAAGAGGCAGGAGGGTGAGAAGGGTGAACATGGAACAGATTATTCAGTTTGGTTTCATGGCAGGAAGATCATAGGATAAGTTTAGATGGTGTATAGAGAATGATAGAATGCTATCAGGATTGTTTGTGTAAACTTTGACAAGACAGTCACTTGGTCAAAAAAAAAAAAAAACAGTTTTGGAAGCAGCTCAAGCTATCAGTCAAGAAAAACGGTGCAGAAAGATCAAAGTCCTAGGAAGATGAATCAGGAATCTGACAGAGAAAAAGTAGAGATTGAACAGGGCAGAGCCAGAAGTGTCTCTGGAAGACTGACGGCCTCGAGTTCTCGTCAGATGTGTTTGAGCTCTTTGTACTAGCCTAGGAGAGTGAGGATGAAATCCCTGAGCAAGCTTGTTTCCGCAGATCCAGAGTGGAGCCAGAGAGGACTGAATGTGCCCCAGCTGAAGAAACAAGAGTTGTACCCAGTTACTGCTGTTTTTTTCTCCCCAGGGTGGGGAAGGGTGGAGGTGTGCTGGCCCAGAAAAAGGCCATTCCTTCTAGCTCGGGGGGGGGGGGGCAGGGGGGGCAGGGGGAGGCTAGTTTTCACTGTTATTGGAGGGGAGAGTTACCATCTTTCTTCTCCTCCTTCTCCTCCTCCTCCTCCTCCTCCTCCTCCTCCTCCTTCATCTTCTCCTTCTCCTTCTTTTTGCCTCCAGGGTTATTGCTGGGGTTTAGTGCTTGCACCATGAATCCATTGCTCCTGGAAGCCCTTTTTCCCCATTTTTGTTGGCCTTGATGTTGTGCTTGTTGTAGTTATTATAGTTATTATTATCATAGCTGTTGTTGGATAGGACAGAGAGAAATGGAGAGAGGAGGGGCAGACAGAGAGGGGGAGAGAAAGACAGACACCTTCAGACCTGCTTCACCACCTGTGAAGTGACCCCCCTGCAGGTGGAGAACTGGGGACTTGAACCGGGATCCTTACACTGGTCCTTGTGCTTCATGCCACATGCGCTTAACCCTCTGCACTACTGCCCAGCGCCCCCATCTTTCTTCATTTTCAACATATTTATTTACTGGATAGAGAAAGTGAGAGTAGGAGGAGATAGGGAGAGAGCACTGCCTCACTGCTTGTGAAGCTTTCCCCTGCAGGTGGACTTGAACCCAGGTCCTTGTGCATGGTAACATGTGCGCTCTACCAGTTGTGCCACCGCCCTGCACCAGTTACTGTCTTTCTTCCTCTATAGTATTTCCTTCCTATTTTATTTACTTTGCTGTGTGTGTGTGTGTGTGTGTGTGTGTGTGTGTGTGTATGTATGTATGTGTGAAAGAGAGAAAGAGAGAGAGAGAGAGAGAGAGGCGCTAAGGTAAAAATAATGAGTACTGGGCAAAAGGAATCTGGAGACAGAGCGAAAGGGGGCCAGGGTGACTCACCTGGTTCCGTGCTCACAGTACGGTGCACAAGGACTCAGGTTCAAGCTCCCAGGTCCCCACCTGCAGGGGGCAAACATCATGAGTGGTGAAGCAGGACTGCAGGTGTCTCTCTGTCTCTCTCCCTCTCTACCTCCCCCCTCCCAATTTCTCTTGGTCTCTATCCAATAATAAATAAATAAATGTATACATAAAATATTAGAGAGAGAGCAGAAACCATGTCTTACTCTCTCTTTCTGAGTGGTACCGCCCCCAGAGCAGGTTGCCGGCTCCTGGGGCCAGAGTTTCAGGCTGTTTCCAGATTCCACATGGCTGATGTGAAAATGAGGAGTATTCTGAGCAAGTGCCTGGCTGCCCTCTGGGATAGTCTAACTGCTCCGAAGATAAAAATAAGTATAGATAGATCAGAGTAAGAAATTTGCCATAAAAGTGAAAAATAGAAGCCATGAGAGAAATGGGAACTATTGAATCAAGGATGAAGAATGGTAAATGTCGAAGCACTTGATAATCTGTCTGCCACCAGACCTTGTGAAGATGGAAGTCCCCATCATTCTGCTCTGGCTCCTTCTTTCCTTCTGCTGTTTGTCACATGAGGGATGTGTAGCCTTGTCTCTGCATTGCAGCAGAAGTCGAACTTTCTCTTAACTGGCAGCACAGATACGATAGTAATTTTTGCTGCCTATAATAAATGTTGAATTGTCACTCTCCAAACTTTATTCTGGTTTTATATGTAAAACACTTTAAATGCGATCTGCAAATCAGCCGGGAGTTCATATTCACAACATTCCGTGTGCACCTGTTAGATACAAAGTACTCCACTAGTATGAGTTATACAATCGAACTCAACTATTCACTTACAAAAACAAATCATGGCTCACAGGTCCTGGAAGGTCTGTTACAAGTAGGCAGAAGGCCTAGGAAAATATGTTCCCTTTGAATTCCACAGAAATCTCAACTTGGAGGGGAAAAAAACCAAAGGTATTTGTTTTAAGCCACCATGTGTATCTTTTTAAACTGTTAGTATCTGAAGAGAGGTCATGACCATAAGTAGAATAAGGAAACAGAAGGCATACAGGTCTGTGACCTCACTGGAGTTTGGTGATCTAGATTGTGTTAATTAGCCTGTAAACAAATAATACTAGGAATATACAAAAACGGTTCTCAGTAGTAGTGAAATAGAAGTTGTTGTTATTTTAATAGATTAGTATATATGCTTGGGTTTAATTTCCCACTTTTTGGATCTTTACCAATAGTTTATTTCTGGAAATAAGGTGTTGTACTTACTTCATAGAAGGGCCTTCTAATTAGGCTGTCTAGACTGGTCTTACACCAGTTCTTTTTTTAAGTAAAATAATTTTGTAGCAATCACTTCATTGGGAAATAGTGATCTCCATGGCAGATGTTGTCACTGGGTGACGTCTCTCATCTCCCCGTGTTGGGTCATCCAACTACTCCCACCAGCGTAAGCCCTCTTCCACCACCAAGCTTCAGGTCCCCAGCACCCTGGTAACACGCTCTTGAGTCTTTGCTGTGACACAGGAGACCATGCCTAGTGCAAGGTTCACTCTGTGTTTTACCCACCTACAAGCGAGACTATCTGGCGAGACCAAATGGTGGTAACCACGTAGAAAGCAGAGAGGCTCTTCTGTCTGACTCCTCTAGTGTTCCCCTTCATCACAGAGCTGATGCAAACCAGCTATTTCTGGCCATTATGGAAAGTCAAATCCAATCAGTTCAGGAGAGCTGGGAAAATTCACCTAAAAACAACCTGGGGGTTATGGCTTCGTAATGGAGTTCACACATTACAGTGCACAAGGGCCCAGGTTCAAGTCCCTGGTCTCTGCCTGCAGAAAGGAAATTTCGTGAGCAATGAAGCAGTGCTGCAGATTCTGTCCCTCTTCCCTCTCCCTCTTCCCTCTCCTCCTCCTCCTCATTCTTCTTCCTTTCTCTCTCTCTCTCTCTCTCTCTCTCTTCCCCTCTCAATATGTTCTGTCCTATAAAAAATTTTAAGTGAAAATGGCTAGTGGGAGCAGTAGATACATCATGCTAGCACCAAAGTCCCAGCATTAACCCTGGTGGCAGGAAAACAGAAAAGAGAAAAGGAAAGAATAAAGGAAAGCCTAATGGAGACCAAGCCCTAAAATACAGCCTTAAAGGTTCACAGTAGTGATTCCCGCCACCCCCTCTGGCAAGACTGCAGCATAAACAGGTATTGCTGGATGCTATTCTGTGGGGACAGTTCACTCTGTAGAAAAAGATGCTTGAGGAACGATGGTCTGAGTTAGACGCTGAGAAGCATGCAGACAAGCAGAAGTCTGAACATATATGATGTGTTGCTCTTTTTACATTTTACTATTTTACAATTAATATGCATCTCTGATGAAAACTCAGACAGTGAAGATGACCAAGAAAATAACACACATTGTCCATGCGTCTGGTGATAACCACACTAACGCTACCACACTTCCTTCTGATTTTCTTCCCATATATATATTTGGGATTTGTATTTATTTATTGGAGAGAGACAAAAAGAAATTGAGAAGAATGGAGAGGGGAGAGAGAGAGAGAGAAAGATAGAAAGACACCTACAGCATTAATTCACCTCTCATGAAGCTTTCCCCCTGCAGGTGAAGACCAGGGACTTGAACCTGGGTCCTTGCTCACAGCAATAGGTGTGCTCAACCAGATGCACCACCACCCAGATTCCCCTCTTATGATTTTATTCATATATATATATATATATATATATAATCAAATGTTACCAGTTCTCAACTTTTGTCCCACTCAGTACTAGGAAATTTTTATATTTATAACATGCAGATATATATTTTTTGCCTTCAGGGCTATTGCTGGGGCTCAGTGCCTGTACTACAAATCCACTGCTCCTGGAGGCTGTTTTTTCCCTTTTTGTTGCCCTTGTTGTTTATTGTTGTCATTGGATAGGACAGAGAGAAATGGAGAGAAAGACAGAGGGGGGAGAGAAAGACAGACACCTGCAGACCTGCTTCACCGCTTGTGAAGCGAACCCCCTGCAGGTGGGGAGCCGGTGGCTTGAACCAGGATCCTTACACCGGTCCTTGAGCTTTGCACCACATGCGTTTAACCCGCTGCGCTACTGCCGGCCCTCTACATGCAGCTCTTCTATGGTATTCCATTCTGTGATTATGCCATAAGTAGTAAAAAAAAAATTGTTTTTTTTATCAGAAAAATAGTCATCTCTGGCTTGTGCTGGGCATTGAACATGGAAAAAGACTAGAAATATCACCTGGGAAGATGGTGTCAGAACTTAGGGTGGATTTAGAAAGCTGGATTAGGGCAGAGAGTAGCTCCCAAACTTGAAGGAAAGATATAAATACAATGAACTGTTTACCACACCAGTCTGACCCAGGCCCATGTCTATTCCTCTTTAGCACGGGAGCCTGTGTGACTTCCAAATTGGGCTCTTTGTAGTGACCCAACGTCGTGATCAGATATTGAAACAGCACAGAGTTATCTCTGCTCCCTCTGTCTCATCATTCATGGGTCTTTTTGGTTCCAGCCATCCTCCGTTACTTAAAAAACGATGGGAAGATTCATCTGGTGGTTTTCAATAACCTTCAGCTGGCTGATGGCAGACGACACAGGGTCCTCCTGAGACTGACGAACCTTCAGCAGGGGGCTGGCTCTGTGGAGCTTTACCTGGACTGCACACAGGTGGACTCCATTCACAAACTCCCCAGAGCCTTTTCTGGCCTCTCCCGGAATCCCAGAAACATCGAACTGAGGACTTTCCAGAGGAAAGCACAGGTAATCGATGGTCTGTCAGGACGCTGGCAACAGAAAATAATGCTGGTGGGACTCAAGAGTGGGTCCAGTTATAACTACATGCTAGGAACATCTCCAAAACAAAACAAAACAAAACTGATGAAGGTTCCATCCCTAAGACAGACTGATCCTTCTGTTCTGTAGTCAGACGTGTTATCCATTGCACCACTGGCCCCGCCAGCAGACCGGATCCTTGTAGGGGTGGTTCTCAGGCAGCATTTTTTTTTTTTTAATTACTAATTGCACTGGGAAGCCAAAATGGAACGTGTCTGTTTCAGATACTATTAGAAAACTTTTTTAATATTAACTGTAAAGTTAAAAATGGAATAGGCGGGGGCTGAGTGGTGGCGCGCCTGGTTGAGTTCATGTATTACAATGCGCAAGGACCTGGGTTCGAGCCTCCTGTCCCCACATGCGGGGGGAAAGCTTTACAAGTGGTGAGGCAGGGCTGCAGGTGTCTCTCTGTCTCTCTCTTTCATCCCTATCCCTCTTGACTTCTGGCTGCCTTTATCCAATACATAAAGATAATTTTTAAAAAAAGGAATATAAAAAGCCAAAGAATTATATCTTAGGGTGAGATGCTTTTAATTATTTATAAGATTGTTTATTATTTTAATGAACATGAAAAAGAATGATATAAAGCATTAGCGATAGCAATTTTTCACAGCTCCTTTCAGAACACGCCAAGCCAAAAGGACTTTGTGGCCAACTAAATTCCATCTCCCATTTTTGCTTCAAAATATACTGTGCACTTTAAAATTTTTCATTTTATAGAAATCACATTTTAGAGTTTTGCCCTAGGAAAAATCTTGTTTCCCATGAAGAATTAGGGGTTTTTTTGTTCTTTCCAGTAAGAAGTGTATAAAATAATAAAAGCTCTAAGTTATACCTCACATGAAAGTCAGTGCCACAGACAGTAACTATGTTCATCTATGATCACCTGAAATAATATTATCTTCTAGGAGTCGGGCGGTAGTACAGCGGGTTAAGAGCAGATGACGCAAAGCGCAAGGACGGGCGTAAGGATCCCGGTTCAACCCCCCAGCTCCCCACCTGCAGGGGAGTCACTTCACAGGCGGTGAAGCAGGTCTGCAGGTGTCTATCTTTCTCTCCCCCATCTCTGTCTTTCCCTCCTCTCTCCGTTTCTGTCTGTCCTATCCAACAACAACAACAACAATAATAACTACAACAACAAAACAACAAGGGCAACAAAAAGGGAATAAATAAATATTTTTGAAAGTTTAAAATAATAATAATATTATTATCTTCTGGGTTTTAATGCTTATTTTCCACGTCTATATTATTGCTTCATTATATTTGCTTTAGTTACAAGCTGCTCTGAGATCTTTGTATAGAGTGGCAAGGTATAAGCAATACAATTATATGTAAAAATGTGGAAACATTTTAGATAATATAATTTAAAAACTATGAATCTGCTGGTAGAATTTTATATTTGGGAAATAGGAAGCATTTTCAAGCAGAAATGTCAACAAAGTTAAAACCCAAGATGGTTGTCTGGCTAGTTGCTTGGTTTGCTTTGTTTTTATACATATTTCGTGTAGATTTATATGGAGAGAAAAAATAATGGGGGCAGGTGGTGGCGCACCTGGTTGAGCACACACGTTACAGCGCACAAGGACCCGGATTCGAGCCCCCAGCCCCCACCTGCAGGGGGAAAGCTTTGCGAGTGGTAAAACAGGGCTGCAGGTGTCTCTCTGTCTCTCTCCCTCTCTATCACTCCCTTCCCTCTCAATTTCTGGCTGTCTCTATCCAATAAATAAGTAAAGGCAATTAAAAATAAATAAAAATGGCTAGAGAAATAGCTAAATTTTACTCCTGGATTCCCAAAGGAGTCAGAATATAGTCAGAAATTGTGTTGTTGACTATTTGCAGAATTAGTGTTTACCACCAAAAGAAATCATTTCTAAAATCCAGGAGTCAGGCATGTCCGAGTCGTCAGAAAGAATTCTCACTGAAGTTTTCTCAAAATGTCTACCTTGTTGGACAACTCAAAAGTAATACAGAAATTCTTTCTATCATACGCTGCAGATCTAATGGATACTTATAAAAGTTAACAAAAGGATGAGAAAATTGGCTTTGTAAATAGCAATGAATGATCAATAGTCAGTACGTAAAAATGTGATGTCAATATCTCATAAGCATAGAATATTATTAGTTATTATTCTCTGTCATAGCCCGAGAAAAACAATCTTTGCTAAAATCTGGAGCTAAGGCATCCTAAACAATACTTTGAAAATTGGGATCAGCATCTTATTTCATGCTGTAAGCTCTCTGAATAAATTCCAGATAATTCTTTTTTTAAGACCAGTTTATTTAGAAGGAGTAGGAGGAGAGAGAGAGAGAGAGAGAAGCAAAGCATCACTCTGGCACCTGCAGTGACAGGCATTGAACTCAAGACCTCATGCTTGGGAGTCCAATGCTTCATCCACTGTGTCACTTCCCAGGCTGCTCTAGATCATTCTTAAGAGCCTACCAGCCACAAAATCACTCATCTACAGTGAAGAGAAACAGTTTCTTCTTCCTCTTCTTCTTCTCCTTCTTCTTCTCCTTCTCCTTCCTCTTCCTCTTCCTCTTCTTCTTCTTCTTCCTCCTCCTCCTCTTCCTCCTCCTCCTCCTCCTCTTCTTCTTCTTTTTTAACTTTTATTTATTTATTATTGGATAGAGACAGAGAGAAATTGAGCAGGGAGAAGAAGATAGTGAGGGAGAGAGACAGAGAGACACCTGCAGCCCTGTTTCACCACTCGTGAAGCTTTCCCCCTGCAGGTGGGGACCAGGGCCTTGAACCTGCATCCTTGTGCACTGTAGTGTGTGCTTAACCGGACACACCACTGCTCGGCCCACCACCGCCCGGCCCCATTTTTCCCCCTCTTCTCAGAGTCATTTTGATGAACTCTCAGGCCGAGTTGTAGGCCAGCATTCATTTGCCTAGGCTACTGGTGACTTCCAGGTTTGCTGGAGCTGATAGGATAAGACTTACTGAGCTTTGAGGTAAATGCACCCTCACAAAAGAATGTCATGTGTCGGGATCCAAGCATATAAGGCTACTGTGCTGTGAAAGCCCCACAAGCGTGCAGGCACTTTGACTTCTGGACAGTGTCCACAACCTTTGGTCTGAGCATGTTCACTTCCAGGACTCCTTAGAAGAGCTGAAGCTGGTGGTGCGAGGCTCCCTGATCCAGGTCGCCAGCCTCCAAGACTGCTTCCTGCAGCAGAGCGAGCCCCTGGCCACCACGAGCACAGGTTTGGTTTCTTTGTCTATCTCCACCCTTGTCAGCGCAGACCCCGCAGGCCTCCAGCAGGCTGCTTGTCCCCCAGAGTGTCAGCAGAGCAGCACTGCAGGACAGAGCTGCAGAAACCAGGCTCCGTGCCCGGCTTTTAATTTTCTTTGCACTTTTGTGCATTTCCTAGGGGGTGTGAAGGGATTTTTTTTTGCACTCAGCAACACTATCATTCATTTTAATATTATTATTATTATTATTATTTTGGTGAATTAGATGAAATGCTGTGAGTTAAATTCCTGTCCCATGCAGTTTT
The DNA here is from genome assembly GCF_950295315.1 of Erinaceus europaeus. Taxonomy (NCBI): domain Eukaryota; kingdom Metazoa; phylum Chordata; class Mammalia; order Eulipotyphla; family Erinaceidae; genus Erinaceus; species Erinaceus europaeus. Next base: position 5,756,931 of record NC_080172.1, read on the forward strand.
TAATCATCTTGTCCTGTGGATTTTCTGGCATATAATATGTTTCTCAGTCACTATAAAAATAGCAGTCCCTGATGCTAGCTGGACTTCCCTGGGCAGAGAACCCCACCAATATGTCCTGGAACCCCACCTCCCCAGAGCCCTGCCCCTCTACAGAAAGAGAGAGGGACAGGCTGGGGGTATGGATTCACCTGCCAATGCCCATGTCCAGCAGAGAAGCAGTTACAGAAGCCAGAACTCCCACCTTCTGTACCCCATAAAGATCCTGGGTCAATACTCCCAGAGGGATAAAGAACAGGAAAGCTTTCAAGGGAGGGAATGGGATACGGAGATCTGGTGGTGGGAATTGTGTGCAATTGTACCCCTCTTACCCTATGGTCTTGTCAATATTTCCATTTTATAAATAAATTTAAATAATACTACTAATAAAAACAGCAGTCCCTGAGTGGCCACGCGGTGTCTCGCCTGCTTACACGCACACCCTAAAGTGTGCAAAGACCTGGGTTCAAGTTCCCTGGTCTCCATCTGCAAGGGGAAACCTTCATGAGTGGTGGAGCAGGGCTGCAAATATCTCTCTGTGTATGTCTTTCCTTCTATATCTCCCTTTCACCTCTCAATTTCTCGCTGTCTCTATCTACCCAATAGTAAATAAATAAATAAATAAATAAATAAATAAAAAGATTAAAGATATTTGAAAACAGCAGTCACTGGCTGACGACTTCTTACCTTTGCTGTTTCTACAGGAGACTTTAATCGACAGTTCTTGGGGCAAATGACACAACTGAACCAGCTGCTGGGTGAGGTGAAGGATCTCCTGAGACAGCAGGTAACCGCCGGACGGGACTTGTCATCAGAAAGGCCTCTGGCTTGGCAGAGAAGCTCTCATTAGGAGCTGGCCAAGCTGCAGGCCCGCAGACCTGCTGCCAGGCCTCAGGTGCTGCTCCATGGAGCCCCTACCCGAGGGCTCTGCTAAAAGGGCTCTAGGAATGGAGGAGGGGCTCTCAGTTTCTCTCTGCCCCCCCCCCATCCAATAAAATAGGAAAAATGCCTGCCAGGAGCAGTGGATTCCTAGTGCCGGCACCGAGCCCCAGCAATAACCCTGGAGCCAAAAAGGAAGGAAGAGAGGAAGAAGGGGAGAGAGGGAGAGAGAGAGGGGAAGGGAAGGAGAAAGGGAGGGAAGGAGAGGTGAAGGAAGGAAGAAGGAAAGAAAGAAAGAAAAAAGAGGGAGGAAGGAAGGAAGGAAGAAAGAAGAAGAAGAAGGAAGGGAGGGAGGGATGAAGAGAGAAAGAGAAAAAGGGAGGGAGGGAGGGAGAAAAAGGGAAGGGAAGAAGGAAGGAAGGGAGGAAGGGAGGGAGAAAGGAAAGGAAAAGAGATGTGTGTGATAGTCTCTCCACGTCAAGTGGAGGCTCCAGGGGCTGTTTAGCACTACTTTAATAAGTATATACAGAGGGGGTCAGGGTGGCGCAGCGGGTTAAGCGCAGGTGCCGCAAAGCGCAGGGACCGGCGTAAGGATCCCAGTTCGAACCCCCGGCTCCCCACCTGCAGGGGAGTCGCTTCCCAGGCGGTGAAGCAGGTCTGCAGGTGTCTGTCTTTCTCTCCCCCTCTCTCTCTGTCTTCCCCTCCTCTCTCTGTTTCTCTCTGTCCTATCCAACTACAACAACAACAACAAGGGCAACAAAAATAGGAAAAATAGCCTCCAGGAGCAGTGGATTCTTAGTGCAGGCACCGAGCCCCAGCAATAACCTTGGAAGCAAAATAATAATAATAAGTAATACATACTACACATGGCTTCTTTCAATTCCTGGATTATATATCAGGGCCTTCTTTTCCATCTTTTTTTTATTTCCTCTTTCCTGTTTTTAAAGGTCAAGGAAACATCATTTTTGCGAAACACCATAGCTCAATGTCAGGCTTGTGGTAAGTGATTTTCTAATAACTGGGTGAGCAGACGCAGGCTGGTGAAGGGGTGAGGATGAGGATGTGTTGACTCTGGTTCTGGAGGCTTGGCCCAGTTAGAGGGAAGGAAAGTTCCTTGGGAAGCCAGATTGAATTTTTCACATCAGGTATGTTTTCCTGGTGGTGATTTAGCCCGTGGACTAACACTTTTTTTTTTTTTTTGCTAGGTCCTCTCAGTGTTCAGTCTCCAACCACAAACACACTGGTGCCTCCTGCACCGCCCTCACCCCCAACGCCACCATCGCCCCCGGTGCGTCGGTGTGACTCCAACCCGTGTTTCCGTGGCGTCCGCTGTACTAACACCAGGGACGGGTTTCAGTGTGGATCTTGCCCCGAGGGCTTCACAGGCAACGGAATCACCTGTTCTGACGTTGATGAGGTAGAAGCTGAACCAGAGACCTAAATGTCTTAAATGCCCTGTAGCTCCTGACGACAAAAATCAGGATGATGACTAAGGGGTGGCTTGAGTCATCCTCCAGAGTACTTGCAACTATGTCTTCCTCGTGAGACCAGGAACAGCAGGAGGAAGGAGGCCTGCCCCACTTTGTTGTGGCTGACTTAGTAATCGCTCCTCTTTGTGCCGCCAGCTCCGACTGACCCAGATCGCTACACTGCTGAGTTTGACGTTATACTTTTTTTTTTTTTACACTGATCGTTTCTCTTAGGCTGTCTCTCTTACATCTTTAAGTTCTGTATACCTTTGCCAGTGTAGGAGAGGGAAGCTCTGGATGAAAGCAGTTTCAGAGGATACAACTGATTTCTTCAGGCTTCCTAAAATCAGCAGAGAGGAACCTCAAATCAGCAAGTCTGGTTGTGAAGGCCTCTCATTAGTGAGTAATGAGAGTCCTGAGGAAAGGCAACCCCAAGACAAATACAGAAAACCCAGGCTGTTTGGACACCTGGCAAAGCCAATGGAGAATGAACATTCCTACAGTGTTCATAATAGGTAGCAAAACTGACATCAGAATGTCTTCCCCTTCCTATGTCGAGAGGCATTGTGGGAAGAGAAATGAAAAAGGCAAGGACCATGGAAGGGAAGGCCTGCCTCTCTCTCTCTCTCTCTTCCTCCCTCTGCCCTGCTAGAAGCCCACCTCCAGCATGTGAGAGGACTCAGCTTATTACCTCTCCAGATAGTGTGTAATTAAGATGGCCTCTGGTAATCCCTCAATTGGAGAAACATCTGTACACACTTCAGAGCATAACATCTGGTTTTTATTTGTGAGGTGGAATTTTCCATCTTTTGAAAGGACAGGACCTAGTCATGTTTTTTACATTAGTCTAAGTGGTCAAAAAGAAAAAAAAAATCAGAATCTGTATACTAGACTCCAAGAGTCTTGGAACAGCCATGGACTTGACTGGGCACATGACAGCAGGCCATGAGGAATCACATCTTTCTGAAGAAACAGCTGCCTGTACTGACTTCTTAAGGATTTCTCTTCTTTTCTTGTTCTTCTTTTCCTATTTTGAGTAGTTGGTTCAGTAATACCTTTGGACTTCTTTAACAGCCAGCTGACAAGTGGTCCTAAACTATTGTCCTTTCACAAGAAATTTTCAGATGTCGAGAATATCAGGAAGTCTGCACTGTGAGGTAGACTGGTAAGCATTAAGGACCCTTTGCACTTGACTGGGTCATTATTCTAAGATACAGCAAAGCCCACTAAGAAGCAACTTCACAATGTGGGGGTCAGAGAGCCAGTGGCTAACCACATAATTGGAAACCTCAAACTGATTTCCTTTTATCATTTTGATCACCGGATAATAGGAAACTTAAATGAGAATAATCAAGACTATGCAAATAGAGTAATTGAGGGTTGAAAGTAGTCTCTCCTCTTGACTAACATCTTTGATGTGTTTTTCTCTCCAGTGTAGATACCATCCCTGCTACCCAGGTGTACGCTGCATCAACTTGGCCCCTGGCTTCAGATGCGATGCCTGTCCAGTGGGCTTCACAGGGCCCATGGTGCAGGGTGTTGGGATCAATTTTGCTAAGTCGAATAAGCAGGTGGGTTGAAGTTAAGGTCTTTCTATTAATTTTTTTTTTTAATCTCTCTGGCCGTGAGAGTTCAGCTGGTTTCCATTTCTTCCATACTCATCTGTCTTAGCAAGCTAGAGCCATAGGGAAGGAAGGAGTGCCGCAGGACCCAAGGGGTAGGCCCGAAAGTTTACCAGCTCGTTTCTAAGTACACACCTTCTTACATCCAGGGGGAATTGACGCTGCTCAATTGGGATAATAGCAGATCAGTAGAAAGACAATAGATGGAGGGATTTTGAATATGTGGTATGATTTCAGGCTTCTTTTGTTGCTAGCCATTTGTTGTTAATATTTCGGAGGCTCTTGCCGGGCGGGTTAGCTTCACGGGCGGGTAACAGAGACGCGGAGACAACGGCTGGGCAGGGAAGCTGTATTTCTTTATTCAGGAACAACGATTCATAAACTAAGACAAACTAATCACCAAACAGAACTCTGCCGTCTCTTTGCGGCGGCGCAAGCACTCTCTCTTTTACTGTCGAACTCAGGAACCCTCGAACTCTCTCACTCTAGAACTCTGCAACTCTCTTACTCAGGAACCCTCTAAAACTCTGGCACTCTCCAACTCAGGAACTCAGGAACTCTCGGACTCAGGAACCCTCTCTCCGGGTTCCTTGGGGCGGGGCCAAGCAGGCCCGCGAAATTAACAGGACTGATCCAATTCTCTTGGCGGGGGAGGGCTAGAACAAACCAATGTAACGCATACGACAGCCATTGAACATTTTGTCCTGCAGAATAGCTTGTGAACAGAGAAACAAATGAAAGCTTAGGGGAGGAAGGGGAGTCACTTACATAGAGTCATTGTTGCCAATCAGAAACTGTTCAAGATGAGAGGATTTCCAGAGCAGATAGAATCCTGAGGAAACCCACCCTTCTTCTTATAAAAGCTGTAAATTGTCAGAAAGCACTTGAACACTTTGGGACAGTCTCCGTTGATTTCCAAACGTTCTCCTCTACCCTGGTCGTTATTTAACTGACTGACTGTGAAATCCTTTTGGATGTTTTCAGCCTTTAAAAACGGTGGTTCTATAAATACATTTTACTACCTTGGGGGAATTATTAGCTTTGAAGAAACAAGGGCACAAGTTCATTACTTCCAAGCTGCCTATCAAAAGAATTCTAGAGGGCATCATTTTCAGACTAGAGAAAGGACGCTAGTTAGACACATAGCAATACTGAAAAGACATTAGAGTAATGACCGAACGTTTTCCTTCCTGTCCTCTTAAAAAAAACAAAATCTCCATGACTAAACCGGGAAAACAAAGCAAAATGAAACCAAAGGTGCCTGTGTAAGCTAGTGAGCGTCACCTCCAGTGAATTCCCAGACGTAATAGACTGAACTAAAGTGGAATGGAGCCCACCGCCGCCAATGTTTAATGGCATGCTTTAATGCTTTACCAGCGTGAAAAGAAACCAAAGGAATATGCAGACTGTGGGAACAGAGGGAATGTGAAGCCAGAGCTGTTAGCAGAAGCTGAGACCACAGCAGCTTGTGAGAGCTAAGATCTGGGGTTAGTGCCGAGGAGTTGAAAGTTAATATTTAAGCACTTACACGAGTACTGTAGGTTTGGTTTTTTTTTTTTTTTTTTTTTTTAAACCAGATCACTGCTCAGCTCTGGCTTATGGTGGTGCTGGGGGTTGAACCTGGGACTCAGAGCCTCAGGCATGAAAGTCTTTTGCAGGATCGTTATGCTGTCTCCCCAGCATAGTCTCAGACCTTTAGAGAGACCTAGCATCCTGAATATACCTTAAAAGCCACAAAGAACTGCCCTACCCCAATATGGCGATAAGAAAACTTTACCAAGAATCAGCAGAGAAGCTAAGTGTCATTTTTGAGACATGGTTAACAAAAGTGAGAAAACTTCCTGGGAACTCAAAACTCGAAGCCTGTACCTCACATAGTGGTAAGCACCAAATCTATGTTACTTATGATGCTAAATACAACAGAAATAATTAACTTAAAAAATTGGTCCCGGAACAGTGAATTCCCAGGGCCCTGGCTAATGTCAAAGTTCTATTTCTTTGTGAAGAAACTCCAGAACTTAGCCAGTAAATTCCCAGAGGCAGAAACAGGTCATTAATCATATGCTCACAAGCAAAAATGGCAATATCGATGAGGAAATGTGATAAAATAAGGTCAGAAGGATAAAGTGAAAGAGAGATGCTTTAATTAAAGAATGTGGAAACTGGGCAGAAGACCTCACCAATATGTCCTGGAACCTCACCTCCCCAGAGCCCTGCCCCACTAGGGAAAGATAGAAACAGGTCAGGATGTGGATCCACCTGCTAACACACATGTCCAGCGGAGAAGCAATGACAGAAGCCAGACGTCCCACCTCCTGCTCCCCATAAAGAATTTTGGTCCAGACTCTGAAGGGGAGAAATGATAGGGGGAAGATGAACAGAGGGCTCTGGACTTCAACTCCATCAGGACCCAGAGAGAGAAGAGGGAAACGGGAGGGACATTTGGATGGAGTGATTGGTGCATGTGTGACTTGGAAAGGAAGAGAAGATGGGACCATGGAATAAAATGGGCAGATATAGACAGATATGGACCAAATAGCTGTAGAAACAATAGTTAACCCATTATCTGCAACCGTAAGAAAACTGCTGGAGCTTACACTGGAAGGGATGGGGATACAGAACTCTGGTGGTGGGGATGATGTGGAGTTGTATCCCTGTAATTCTGTAAATCAATATTTAATCACTAATAAAATCTTAAAAAATGAAATAAAAATTGTGGAACAAAGGCATTATAAGAATAGCCAAGTAAAACATTCACTTAAAATACCGTTGGCATTAAAACTCGATAAACATAGGGAAACATAGATTAGATGAAATCATTTCAGAACACAATACATAAGAATAAGGATAATGGAAAGTGTGAGTGAGAGGCTACATGTCCAAAGAAGAGATTACAACAGAGCAGGAAAGGCAGGAGAAATTGTTAGGGGGGAAAGATGGGCTGTTTTTCAAGAGTCGTGGGAAAAGTGTTTAATTGTGGTTCCAAAGAACAAAATAAAGAGTCAGAGGACACTGAGAATTTTCCAGAATTGGGGAAAGGTAGAAATCAACAGACAGAAAGAGAACCTTGAGTCCCAACAAAGATAAAGCAGGTCCTTCCTGATTATAAAGGTGTGGAATAGACCGAGATATCTTTTCTGAATTATAAATACCAGCTAGGCAACTAGCACTTGAAATCAGGTTCAATGTAGACTGGTCCAAATGTAGGAAGATGACTTAAAATGATGCTCTCACTGCTACTTCCCTGCAGTTCTGTATCATTTATATTGTACAAAGAAAGGGAAGCCTGCATTTCTTATTAAACAGCCTCTCTTATCCTTTTCTTCACTAGGTCTGCACTGATATTGATGAGTGTCGAAATGGAGCATGTGTTCTTAATTCTATCTGTATTAACACGTTGGTAAGTACATCTCACAGCTGTTAGCTGAGCGGGTCTGTTATGAAAGCAAGCGTGTTTATAGACCAGAATTCCAAAACACATGTAGAACATATGGATATAATGTATTTGACTGACAGAATGAAGACAAAAGTTTGTGCTGAAAATGTTTAATGTATATCTGACCTTCTTTAAAAATTATTTATTTAAAATATTTATGTATTCCCTTTTGTTGCTTGTTTTATTGTTGTTATTGATGTCATCATTGTTGGATAGGGCAGAGAGAAATGGAGAGAGGAAGGGAAGACAGAGAGGGGGAGAGAAAGACAGACACCTGCAGACCTGCTTCACCGCCTGCGAAGCGACTCCCCTGCAGGTGGGGAACTGGGGGATGGAACTGGGATCCTTACACCGGTCCTTGTGCTTTGCGCCACCTGTGCTTAACCTCTGACATTTTTTTATCCTTTGCCACCAGAGTTATCGCTGGGGCTCGGTGCCCACACTGAGAATCCATGGCACCTAGCAGCCATTTTTCTTTTTTTCTTTCTATTTGATTTTCCCTTGACAGGACACAGAGACATTGAGAGGGAAGGGTAAATAGAAAGGGAGAGAGATAAACACCTGCAGACCTGCTTCACTGCTCCGGAAGCTTCTTCTCTGCAGGTGGGCAGCCAGGGCTCAAACCCAGATCCTGGTGCTTGGTGATATGTGTACTTAACCGGTGTGTCATCGCCCAGCCCCTTCCCTATATTTGATCTTTAATCAGCATGAGTTTAAACTTGGAGGCTCCACTTACATACAGACTTTCTTATCAACAGATCGTGTAAACTCAGGGCATTTTCTGGATGAATTATTTCTCTAAGTACTTTATGGTAGTAAAACAATATAAATGCTTCTACCAAGTATGTGTTCATCAGTTTGGCTATCAGTGAACTTCTGCCGTGAGTAATTTTTTAGAAGATACAGGGTGTACCTGCACATCATCTCCACCACCAAATTTCTGTGCTTTCACCCTCCACATCATCCCCACCACCAAATTTCTGTGCTTTCACCCTCCACATCATCCCCACCACCAAATTTCTGTGCTTTCACCCTCCACATCATCCCCACCACCAAATTTCTGTGCTTTCACCCTCCACATCATCCCCACCACCAAATTTCTGTGCTTTCACCCTCCCAAGCACCACCACCATAGTTCCCACGAAGTTTTAGAGGAGGCACGTTTGCTTCTGTTTTTTGTTTTTACTTTTGTTGGCCTGTACTCTTATCTATAATGCCCCACTCTCTAAGAATGTCCAGGGATTTAGTCAGAACATTTTACCAAGACAAAGCTAATTTACAAAAATCAGTGTGAGAGACAATGGCATCAAGGTCTGAGGTTATCCAGTGAAAAAGAAAAATAGGTTGGAGCTATCTAGCAAGTAAGACTCAAGAGCATCTCAAAAATGAAGGCGTAAACAGGAAAAGGAGAGAAACAGACAAGGAGAGAACGGACCAGACAGAGCAGCCCAACAAGGCTGCTAGAGGACGGACCACTGCCGCAAAGCATCCTTTGGATCTGACAGTGTGGGGAGTGTCAGTGACCAGAACCCCTGAACTATATTTAACGGGCGCTTTCAGGACATGTAAATTTTACCTCTTTATTTATTAGTGGCTAGAGACAGAAAGATGGCAGAGAAAGAAAAGAGATACCCATAGCCCTGCCTTACAACTTGTGAAATTCCCCCTGCAGGTGGGGACCAGGGGCTTGAACCTCCTGGCCCCTATAGATTTTATCTCAATAGTGTGTGTGTGCATGTGCGTGTGTGTGTGTGTGTGTGTGTGTGTGTGTATTTCTTACTCGTGTGTGTGTGCGTATGTGCGTGTGTGTGCGTCTTACTCATGTGTGTGTGCATGTGTGTGTGCATGTGCACGTGTGTGCGCGTGTGTGTTTCTTACTCATGTGTGTGCATGTGTGTGTGCATGTGTTTCTTACTCATGTGTGTGCATGTGTGTGTGCATGTGTGTGTGTGTGTTTCTTACTCATGTGTGTGCATGTGTGTGTGCATGTGCGCGCGTGTGTTTCTTACTCATGTGTGTGCATGTGTGCGTGTGTGTGTGCGCACGTGTGTTTCTTACTCATGTGTGTGCATGTGTGTGTGCATGTGTGCATGTGTGTTTCTTACTCATGTGTGTGTGCATGCGTGTGTGTGCATGTGTGCGTGTGCATGTGTACGTTTGTGTTTCTTACTCATGTGTGTGTGCATGTGTGTGTGCGTGTGTGCACGTGTGTTTCTTACTCGTGTGTGTGTGTGTGTGTGTGTGTGTGCGTGTGTGCGCACGTGTGTTTCTTACTCGTGCCTGACCCTGGAGGCCATTGTAGTAGCACTGGCAGCTCATTGGTGATGTCTCTTCCATAGTCCCCTGACTAGAATTCCCAGTGGGGCTACCGGAATTTCTTTGTGCGACTCTGGAACTATACTTGTGTCATTAAATTATGTTTTCTAACGTCAAGAGGCCAGAAAATAGCTCCCCTGGTAGCATACATCCCCTCTCTAGATTCAAACCCCAGCACCAAACAGGAACACCAAAGCATCAGGAGGGACGCCCTGGCCCTGTGATCTCTCTCCCTCTTCCTCTCCCTCTCCCTTGGTACCTCTCTGAAATTCAAAAGAATGAAAAAGGAAATCCAGGGAACAGTGAAATAATGTCTATATCAGACCCCAGGATTGCAAGGGTGGAAAAAAGCAAAAAAAAAACTAGCATTTTCTTCTCTTTTGCCTCCAGGGTTATCTCTGGGGCTTAGTGCCAGCACTACAAATCCACTGTTCCTGGTGGCCATTTTTTTTCATTGTATTACGTAGGACAGAAAGAAATCGAGAGAGATGGGGAGATAGAGAGGGAGAGAAAGAGAGAGATACCTGCAGACCTGTTTCTCCACTCATAAATCATCCCCCCTGCAGGTGTGTGTGGGGGGGGGGCTGGAACCCGGATCCTTGCACAGGTCCTTGTGCTTAGTACTATGTACACTTAACCAGGTAGGCCACCGCCTGGCCCCCTCTCTAAGTTGATTTTTAATTTTTAATCAAGCCACCTTCCTTTCTTTTCAGGAAACTCTTTCTCACGACATCTGAAGACTTTGTTAGAAATTCTGCCTTTCCTCCTTAGTGGGGACCCTGGGGATCAGCAGTGGTTTTACACTGCCAAGCCTTCTTCTGCCTTTAGTTTCAGTCCTCTAAGTCTGTGGGCTTCCAGTATGGTGGTCTGTCCCCATCAATCGTAGGATCTTAGAAGACAACCCGGCAGCAGACGGCAGGATGGGTGTCCACTGGCCTGAGATCCCTGAGTAGATATACCAGGAAGCACAACCGCAGGGCCTCGGCTCACAGCTTGGCGTCCCTGCCTCAGCATCTGCCTTTTCCTCCTTGCAGGGATCTTACCGCTGTGGGCCTTGTAAACCAGGGTACACGGGTGATCAGACGAGGGGGTGTCAGAGTGAGAAGAGCTGCAGAAGCCCAGAGCTGAACCCTTGCAGCATCAACGCACAGTGCATCGAGGAGAGGAACGGGGAAGTCAACTGTGTGGTGAGTGGTCACTTCATCCGTTGTCCGCGGTCATGGTAAACGCCACCTGACTCCTACTTGCTTTTCAGAGTGAAAGCGTACTTGACGATGAAAACGGTGAAACACACCTACTGTGTTGCGAGTGAGGCAGACTGGGTTTGGAGAGCCCTGTGAAGTCCATCAGAGAGCAGGCATTTCCTCTTGGCTGTGATTGGTACTCCCCTGGGGCAGCTCAGGGGTGGCTGCCTAGCTCCCCTGCGCCATGTGTGGAAGTGAGCATCTGGGAGCTGAAGGGCCCCTCCCTCCCCTTCCGCCTGCTTCCCTGTCCTCTGATCAGCCTGTGACTGTCACTTTAAAGTGCTGCTACCCTTACACATAATGCTCCCCTAACTGTCAAGCCCAAAGGATCTTATTTATTCTATCAGCCTTGTTGGACCATTCCATTTGGCCCATTCTCTCTCCTGCTCTCTTTTTAATTTCATTTATTATTGGATAGAGAAGGAGAAATTGAGAGGGAGAGAGACAGAGAGACACCTGCAGCCCTGCTTCACCACTTGTGAAGCTTTCCCCCTGCAGGTGGGGACCAGGGGATTGAACCCAGGTCCTTGCACATTGTAGTGTGTGAGCTTAACAAAGTCCTCTACTGCCTGACACTCCGTTTGGTCCATTCTCTCCTTTTCATTCCAGTTTCAAAATCTTTCTTCACGCTCGGGGACCTCTGGAGGTGGGTCACGGTGCCGAGCTCTTGCGTTCCCTCAGAGATAGCCGCACTTTCTTCAGGTAGCATGATAAGGCAGAGGGGGCCATTTTGTGTCCAATCCCACCCCGAGTCAACACTAACTCAAGGCATGAAGACTCCCCCTGTGGTTCCCTGCTCTGGGGAGGAGGTGACTGGGAAGGGGACAGTCCTGTCTTTCCTGAATGCATACTTTCTTTTGGTGGGTATGCAGTTTTCCTTATTTAAGAAGGCACAGTTATGCCATCCAGTCCCAAACCCCAGACTCCAAAGGCCTCAGGAGTTCAAGATGCTGAGGAAATCTCTCTCCTCAGCAAGCCAGGCCCTTCAAAGTCAGATTCACAGATTCATAACCACCTCTGTCTGAGTGATAGGATAGATTCTTTTTTTATTTTATTTTTAATTTACAGAATTACATGTTGACAGGGGTTTGAATCCACACCATTCCCACCACCAGAGTTCTGAATCTTTACTCTCCTCACTGCCATCCACCACAGTTCCCTTAAAGTTGTAGACATGGGCCAACTATCTTCTCTACAATTATCTGTCCACATTTATACATAGTTGCCCCTTCTTTTTCTGATTGAATCTCTTCCCCTCCAAGCCACTCATAACATCGTGGCTACCTCCATATGTCCCTCTCCTTTCCCTTCTCTCTCTCTGGGTGCTGATGGAGCTGGAGTGCAGAGTCCTCTTATCTTCATCCTGTCACTTCTCCCCCCGCTGGGAGTCTGGATCAAAGTTGTTTATGGGGAGCAGAAGGTACAAGTTCTGGCTTCTGTAGCTGCTTCTCCGGGCGTTGACAGGTCCATCCACACCCCCAGCCTGTTTCTGTCTTTCCCTAGTGGACCAGAGCACTGGAGATGTGAGGGTCCAGGACATATTGGTGAGCTCATCTGCCCAGAGAAGTTGGAGTGGAGTCATGGTAGCATCTGTAACTTGGTGTCTGGAAGGTGACATGACCTACGTTGAGACAAGATGGTTAATGAACGGGAACCAAGAAGTAGGATCAGAGCAGATAAGATTAGGGATTTTAGGGTAGAAGAAAGAAAGCTAGGAGAACCATTTTAGGCATGTTCCTGGGGACACACAACTAGAGTAGTTTTGATTGAGTTTGGTAACTAGCCTGAGGATGGATGAGAATGTTGTCTGAGAGAATAGTGTCAGAGTGGAGAAAAGGGCTATAAAGTTGGATTAGGGCAGGGAGTAGCTCCCATTCTTATATATAAAAAAATTCTGTGGCTGAAATTAGCTATTTCCCTCCATCCATCTGTTCCAGGGCCCACATGTAAATGCATATTTATATTTAGCACCAGAGCCTGTGTGACCTCCGGGCCCCTACTGGTCTGAGCTTGTAGCTCATGGTCACATCTGAGGAACATTGCAGGCTGCACTCATTTCAGGACCAGTCTTTTCCGAGTAGCAGGGCAGGAAACCCCCAGCCTCCCTTTGGAGACCGGGGCTATTCCTACTGTCATTGCTTTCTGGTAGAGCCAGGGTCCTGGGAGGGCCCACAAGATGCTGTTCCTTGTGGAAGTGACCAGGGGTAGTGGGAAGAGGGACCCTTTAGAGGTCAAAGCCCATCATATGGGTATGGGAATCCAAGGATTCCCTAACTAGGACCCCAGATGATCAGGTGGTGTGATGCTGACTAAACAGGCCATTATTGAGTGGGCCCATCTCTTACCCTTAGCAGGATAGATTCTGAGAGTCTCTCTCTCTCTCTCTCTCTCTCTCTCTCTCTCTCTATCATTCTCTCTCCCCCAGGGTTATTGCTGGGGCTCGGTGCTCCTGGAGGCCATTTTTTCCCATTGTGTTGCCCTTGTTGTTACTGTTGCTATTGATGTTGTTGGATAGGACAGAGATAAGTCAAGAGAGCAGGGGAAGACAGAGATGGGGAGAGAGACAGACACCAGAAGACCTGCTTCATCGCTTGTGAAGCGACTCCCGCCCCCTGCAGGTGGGGAGCCTGGGACTTGAACCGGGATCCTTGTGCCGGTTCTTGCACTTCACGCCATGTGCACTTAACTTGCTGCGCTGCTGCCTGGCCTGAGACTCTCTTTTTTTAAACTTCACACTTAGACTTTTTTTTTTGTTGAGACACAGTAGAGGAGAGAAAGAGAGAGAGAGAGAGAGAGAGAGAGAGGTGCTATTTCACCAGCTTTCATATTTAGACATCTTTGTCTTCAGGCTCACAAAATTGTCTACAGCCAGAAAACCCCTTTTCAAATGGGAAAATGAGAAGAATAAAAAATAAATTTATTTTTTAAAAAAATTTATGTAGCCAAATAAATGAATTGCTTATTTCTGAAAATAATAATAATAAAATTAAGGGTTGGGCAGTGGCACACCTAGTTAAGTGCACATAGTACAAAGTGCAAGGACCCAAGCAAGGATCTGGGTTCAAGCCCCAGGCTCCCTACCTGCAGGAGGGTGTTGCTTCACAAGTAGTGAAGCAGTTCTGCAGGTCTCTCTCTTTCTCTCTCTCTCTCTCTCTCTCCCTCTCTTTCCCCCTTACCTCCTCTCTCTCTATCTCCTCCTCTTTCAATTTCTCTCTGTCCTATCCAATAACCTGGCCTCCAGGAGGGGTAAGTTCATCTAGTGCTAGCACTGAGCCCCAGTGAGAACCCTGGAGGCAAAATGATACTGACAGTGATGGTATGACCACATGGCCTCTCTCCAGCACCCCAGGCACCCTGTAATGGGGTCATGATGGGATGATAGGGCGGGCCAGAAGACAGCCAATTTCCCCAGCTCCTGTTAGCTAGGCATGTTTACTGCCAGTGAGAATCAAGCAGATAATCCTATTTAAATCCTCATTTTCCTCAAATGAATTGAGACTTCCCTAGGCTACTGTGGGTGATTGGGCTCTTAATATGTTTTTGAATTTGTGGAACGGCACAATGACAGATGGCAGAGGATTAATACATTTGGTGTGACTTCTAAAATAATTTAATCTGCCAGAGGAGAAATGGCTCATTAAAAATGTATGTGTTCCTAGAGAAATTTTTTTGTTCTTCTTCTTCATTAAAATGAATCAGGCAAGAACTGCACTCTATGCCTGAACATCCCAGGCCTTCTGAAGGCCTGGCTGAAGCAACAGGGTGAGTTGTGGCAGGGGGTATCTTTGGAATCTCGCCTTCTGACTCTGACTTGCAGAAGGAGAATCAGATGCTGGAGAGTAAGCAGCCTGCAAAGTCACGTGTCTGAAATCACCTCATTTGGATGAGTGAGGCTGGGTCATTTTGCATTTCCTCATCAAGCATTTCTTTTCCTTGACTCTTGTTCTGTTCCAAAGACTCTTTTCTTTTCTTTCTTTCTTTCTTTCTTTCTTTCTTTCTTTCTTTCTTTCTTTCTTTCTTTCTTTTTCCTGCCTCTGGTCTTTCTCCCTGCCTTTCTGGCTCCTCGTCATTTTCCAGGTCCCCTCCTCCAACCCCTCTGTTCCCTTGGCTGTTCTACCTGTTCCACTCAGGAGCCCCCCTCCAGCTCTGGGGCTAAGCCCTAAGGCCCCAGCTCACACCTGAAAAACAACTGATAAGATTTCCTTTCTCTTGGGTTAATTAGTCAGCTGTTAGGTCAAGTAGGACATGGACAGTTGTGGGAAGACTTCAGAAGTGCATGTTAACCCAAATATAACAGAAGACAAGCTTGCATCCTAATGGTTACACAAAAGACTTTCAGGCCTGAGGTCCCAGGTTCAGTCCCCAGCACAACAAGCCAGAGCTGAGCAATGTTCTGGTTTCTCTCTCTGTATGTCTCTCATTAAAATAAAATATTAAAAAAGAAAAGAAAAAGACAAGATTGAATTCCAGTCTCAGCTCTGAGATCTTCAGTAAAAGATATACTCACACTGAAACTTGTTGACACTTCTGTAAAACGGGATGAGGATACTTGTGTGATATAGCATTGTAAAGTTTGGAGAAAATGGTTGCCAAGAGTTTTATGTAGGCCCAGGGAGATACACAGTGGTTGTGCAACAGACTTTCATGCCTGAGGCACTGAGGTCCCAGTTCAATTCCTGGTACCGCCATGAGCCAGAGTTGAGCAGTAAGCTGGTCAGAAAAAAAAAAAAAAAGTCTGGTGTAGAGG
The DNA here is from genome assembly GCF_950295315.1 of Erinaceus europaeus. Taxonomy (NCBI): domain Eukaryota; kingdom Metazoa; phylum Chordata; class Mammalia; order Eulipotyphla; family Erinaceidae; genus Erinaceus; species Erinaceus europaeus. The sequence goes on from NC_080172.1 coordinate 5,772,680, forward strand.
TGATTGGGGAGGTGGCACAGTGGATAAAGCATCAGACTCTCAAGCATGAGGTCCTGAGTTCAGTCCCCAGTGCACATGTACCAGAGTGATGTCTGGTTCTTTCTCTCTCTCCTCTTATCTTTCTCATTAATAAATAAATAAAGTCTTAAAGTCTGCTATAGAGTAACTGTTATTTCGGTACAGATTCTGCTGACAGTGAAGGCCTGGCAGGATACTGGGGTGAAACGGTGGGAGTTGGGCGGTAGCGCAGCGGGTTAAGTGCACGTGGTGCAAAGTGCTTGGGCCTGCATAAGGATCCCAGTTCGAGCCCCCGGCTCCCCACCTGCTGGGGGGTCGCTTCACAGATGGTGAAGCAGGTCTGCAGGTGTCTGTCTTTCTCTCCCCCTCTCTATCTTCCTCTCCTCTCTCCATTTCTCTCTGTCCTATCCAACAACGATGACATCAATAGCAACAACAATAATAACTATAACAATAAAACAAGGTCAGCAAAAGGGAATGAATAAATATTTTTTAAAAAGTTAAAAAAAAACAAATGGCTTAGACTACATGGACTAATATGGAAAGAACTTTAAGACAGTGGCTTTTAAGTCAAAGTACAGAGAAGTGTATACATAGCAACAACATAGAGTCTGTACATAGAAACTGCACATATGTACTTAAACAGAATATATTTTTAATTTTTATTAGCGATTTAATAATGTTTAAAAAGATTACAATCAAACTGCCAATGTCCAGTGGAGAAGCAATTACAGAAGCCAGACCTTCCACCTTCTACACCCCATAAAGAATTTTGGCCCAATTTTGGGAGCATAGGGATGAAGAATAGGAAAGCTTCCAATGGGAAGGGATGGGACATGGAACTCTGGTGATGGGAGCTGTGTGGAATTGTACCCCTGGTATCCTCCAATCTTGTCGACCATTATTAAATCAGAATATATACTTAAACCTCATCTGCTAGTAGTTGTGTTGAAGGGCGGAGAAGGAAAAGGTTGTTTCTGCTTGTGTGTGTATAAAATCTCTCTGAAACTGTGAGAGCGAAATGCCTTGATTGAGGACTGGGCAGGAATGTTCATGGAATCTGACCTTTTGAATAGAATAGAACAATTGAGAAAGCAATTTTATCATTTTTGAAATTGATTTTAAAAATTCATTTCTTTACTTATTCTATAGAGACGGTGAGACTTGGAGAGGGGAAGGGGATAAAGAGGGAGAGAGACAGACACTCGTGAAGTTCCTCCCTGCAGGTGGGGACTGGGGGCTTGAACCTGGGTCCTTGCACACTAGTTACGTGTACACTCAACCCGGTGTACCACTGTCTGACTCCCAGTCGAATCATTTTAATAGCCTACCTAACAAGCTTGCAGGAACCTCTGTCACCTACCACCCTCCTGCCAGGCTCAGCTTCCCAGACCTCTTGTGGGTTTTCCCTTCACAGTGTGGAGTAGGCTGGGCTGGTGACGGCTATGTCTGTGGGAAGGACGTGGATATTGACAGCTACCCCGATGAAGAACTGCCGTGCTCTTCCACAAACTGCAAGAAGGTGAGGACACACGGGAAACACACACACACAAAAAAAAACAAACAAACCACGAAACACACAGGAAACACACACACACAGGAAACATATAAACACACACACACACAGGAAACACACACACACACACACACTAAACACACACACGAAACACAGACACACACTAAACACACACAGGAAACACATACACAGGAAACACACATAAACACACACACACAGGAAACACAGACACACAGGAAACACACACACATGAAACACACACACACGAAACACACACACACTAAACACACACACAGGAAACACACACACAGGAATCACACACACACACACTAAACACACACACACAAGAAACACACACAGGAAACACAAACACACACAAAAACACACACTAAATACACACACACACGAAACACACACACACAGGAAACACACACACAGGAAACACACACACACACTTGCTTCTTACATGGGAACAATGTTCTGCCTGTTTGAATTCAATCCGATTTTAAAGTGGTGGCATCTCAAATATAGCAACACCACAGTCAACGAATCTAGGCAGTGCCTGTCATTCTCGAGTTCATTGTCTTTTTTCACTCTCTGAGTAGAGGAAAGGGGGAAAGCGAGACATAGGGAGAGGTTGATAAAAGGCTACATGCTCCCAGAGAGCACCTAAGGTCTAAGTGTCTACAGCATGGTCGCTCTCGGTGGTCACACCGCATGCATACGTCAAGTTGCTAAGAGAATAGCAATTACACCATCTCACAGGTGGCCGGGAAATAGGGGTCAGGGAGCTGGCTTATCTGGAATAGTGCAGGATGAGCATGTGCAAAGCACTGGGTTCAACCCTCTGCTCAAAAATAAAGTCTTTAAGAGGACCCATGTTAATATGTGGGGTGATCGGTGAGCAGCCTGATAGAGGAACGTCTCCCACGCCATTTACACTTTAAATATCTTACAGTTTAATTGTCAATGATGTCTCTATAAATTTGGAAAGGAAATAAAGGACAGATAGGGATATTTCTGTGAGCTGTGTTTTTCCCCCTTAGGACAACTGCAAGTATGTCCCCAATTCTGGCCAAGAGGACGCTGATAGAGACGGCATTGGAGACGCTTGCGACGATGACGCGGATGGAGACGGGATCCTGAACGAGCAGGTACCTGCCGTGAAGGGAGGATGCAGAACTGCCCCAGGCCAGGGAGGACCTGTGAGATCAGCTCTCTAGAGTCAGACCTGGGGTCCCTCCCATGCCTGAGCTCCCATCTGCAGCTTTTTATTCTAAGATTCTTGGATGTGGGCCAGTAAAATAGCTCACTTGAATGGCATTCTGCTTTAATTTTTTTTTAATTTTTATTTATGAAAAGGAAACACTGACAGAACCATAGGATAAGAGGGGTACAATTCCACACAGTTCCCACCACCAGAACTCTGTATCCCATCCCTTCCATTGGAAGCTTTCCTATTCTTTATCCCTCTGGGAGTATGGAACCAGGGGCATTGTGGGATGCAGAAGGTGGAAGGTCTGGCTTCTGTAATTGCTTCCCTGCTGAACATGGGCGTTGACAGGTGGATCCATACTTCCTGTCTGTCTCTCTCTTTCCCTAGTGGGGCAGGGCTCTGGGGAGGTGGGGCTCCAGGACCCATTGGTGAGGTCGTCTGCCCAGGGAAGTTGGTTTGGCATCATGGTAGCATCTGGAACCTGGTGGCCTCTCCTGAGAATCCAGGTTGAAAGCAGGTTTCTTGCAGAGCTCACACCAGGTGTTGTCTCTAAGCCACCATCTTGGCTCTGTCTAATTTTTTTTTATTTTTATTATATTTATCTTTTAGATAAAGACCATCAGAAGTTGAGAAGGAATGGGGAGATAGCCGAAAGGAGAGCTAGAGAGACACCCGCAACACTACTTCACCACTCATAAAGCTCTCCCCCTGCAGGTGGGGGCCAGGGGCTCAAACCCAGGTCCTTGTGCATTGTAATATGTGTGCTTAACCAGGTGTGCCACTAGCCAGGCCAATCGTGTGCTTCTTTGCTGTGTGCATGACCCGGACTCTAGCCTGGCCCCCACCACATGGAGGGAAACATCAGTGCTTTGATATTTCTTTCTCTCTACCACTGCCTCCCTCCCTCTATTAAAAAAAAAAAAAGCAGCAGGGGTTATGTGGTGGCATACCCAATTAAGTGCATATAGTGCAAAGTGCAAGGATGTGGATTCAAGCCATCAGCTCCCCACCTGCAGAGGGGACGCTTCATAAGCGGTGAAGCAGGTCCGCAGGTGACTATCTTTCTTTCTCCCTCTCTATCTCCCCTTCCTCTCTCCATTTCTCTCTGTCCTGTCCAATAAGTTGGAAAAAAATGGCTGCAGGACCAGTGGATTTGCAATGCACCAAGCCCCAGTGGTAACCCTGAAGGCAAAAAATAAAAAAGGTTACTCAAATGTTTCAAATATAAACTTGACAAACTTGGGCCTCCTCAGTTCGTAATAGGAGGGGGAGGTTGACTGATAGCCAACACAGCGACTCAGTACAAGCCTCAGTCAATGTTAGTTCTTCTGGTCTTTTAGGACAACTGTGTCCTGACTCACAACGTGGACCAAAGGAATAGTGACAAAGACATCTTCGGGGATGCCTGTGACAACTGTCGGGCCGTCCTAAACAATGACCAGCGGGACACAGATGGGGATGGCAAAGGAGATGCCTGTGATGATGACATGGATGGAGATGGTGACCTTGGCTTTTACTTGGGGTGCACTTGTCCTTTTGTCTTTCTGCTCTCTGAAGAGTAGGACTAGCATGTCGGACTCAGTAGGGCTTTCCCAACCAGGTGGTTCCACGTGGCCTGTGTCTGAGGGCCCAGCGTCACTTTGTTTCTGTGGACAGTGACTCCACAACCCACTGCTTGGTGTTTCATGACCTTGGATATTGCTGGGACTCTGTCATTGCCAGAAAGTTTGTGGGAATCCTTTGAGGGAGTGTGTGTTACAGCCATGTCTTTGTGTGGTATCCGTCTTCCAGATGAGAACTTTCCCCTCATACTTTTCACATGTGAGAGACGTAGAAGCAGAGACTTGAATGAGAGAGCTGTGAGCAGGGCTATAGACCACAGAGCTTAGACCAGGTTCACCTGCAGAGAATGAAACATTTCCCAGAAAGCAGGGTCAACCCAGGCAGGGTGGTGGCACTGCCTGGCTTCAGGAGCTGGTGAAGGGAATTCATATTGGCAGAGCAGGGCTCAGGTGGTGGCTCACCTGGTTGAGTGCACAGGTTACAACCCACAAGGACCCAGATTCAAGACCCCAGTCCCCACTTGCAGGGGCAAAGCTTTGCAAGTGGTGAAACAGAGTTGCAGGTGTCTCTCTCTTTCTGTCTCCCTCTATATCTCCCCCTTCCCTCTTGATATCTGGCTGTATCTGTCCAATAAATAAAGATCACAAAAATTTTAAAAAGTATTTAAAAAATGCATACTGAAAAAAATTGAGAGAGAGAGAGAGAATGGCAGAACATGAGGAAGGATAGCTGTTCCTGTCTGGCTTAGAGTATAAAAGCACTGGACTGGGTGTGAGAGATTCTCAGACACATACCACCTGGCCTCAAAGGAGTCCTCTCCTCCAAACACCACCATGCCTGTGCACACACCCACCACTTTAGAGCTACCGGTAGGACAGAACTGAAGATAAAATTGGGAAGTGAGGTAGTTACCTGAGTCTACAGTCTTAACATTCCGAATGATAGAACCTAGATCTCAGGAGGGAGGCAGGAGCAGGCCTGGTGGATACCGGGATGGGCAAGAGGGACTCGATAGCCTGGGTCCAAGACATTGCTGCCCAAGCCCTCCACCATGCAGCTCACACCAACAAGAGCCTCGCTCTCCAAGACCAGTCCGCCTATCCCTCTGGATCTCACCTTGCTCTGAACATTGCCATTTTGAATGCATGCCACAGACCACTGTTCATTCATTCACTCATTCTTCTCCTTCTCCTCTCTTCTTCTTTTGGCTCCAGGATTATCTCTGGGGCTTGGTGCTACAAATCCACTACTCCTGGTGGCCATTTTTTCCCTTCATTTTACTAGATAGGATAGGGAGAAGTTAAGAGGGGAGGGGAAGGGAGAAAGGGAGAGAGAAAGACATCTGCTGACCTGTTTCACCACTCATGAAATAGACCCCCTGAAGGTGGGGAGCCAAGGGCTCAAACCCAGAGCCTTGAGCAAGTCCTTGCACTTCGTACTATGTGCACTTAACCAAGTGTGCCACCAACTGGTACCTCCCCATTGTTTTTTGGTTTTTTTTTTTTTTTTTGGTGTATCAGAAACATCCATTTCTTTATTAATCTATCAGATAGCAGAGAGCCTATTTAATATTTAATACACACACACACACACACATTTGAGCAATAATAGCACATTTCATGTCAGCCTTTAGTACATGATAATGTGGCAGCATGGAGGTGCTTCAGTGGCCTTTAGCTTTCTTTTTTTTTTAATTTTCATTTATAAAATAGAAATATTGACAAGACCATAGGATAAGAGGGGTACAACTCCACACAGTTCCCACCACCAGAACTCTGTATCCCATCCCCTCTCCTGATAGCTTTCCTATTCTTTATCCCTCTGGGAGTATGGACCCAAGGTCATTGTGGGATGCAGAAGGTGGAAGGTCTGGCTTCTGTCATTGCTTCCCCGCTGAACATGGGTGGATCCATACTCCCAGCCTGCCTCTCTCTTTCCCCGGTGGGGCAGGGCTATGGGGAGGTGAGGCTCCAGGACACATAGTAGAGTTATCTGCCCAGGGAAGTCAGGTTGGCATCATGGTATCATATGGAACCTGGTGGCTGAAAAAGAGTTAAAATATAAAGCAGAACAAATTGTTGACTAATCATGAACCTAAAGGCAAAAATATTGCAAATGAAGATTTGGGGTCTCTGTTTTGGAAAAAGCTAGTAGGTCTATTTTAGGTATATTCCAAGGGGCCTATGGCTACTAGTTTTACCTGAGCCTGACAGCTAATATGTAGGTGGACCCAGGTTTATTGTCTGGGGAGATGGTCTCACAGTTGGAAAAAGAACTAAAAAGCTCTATCAGGGAAGAGAGTAACTCCCAAATATGTACATTCTTCAGTCTCCCAGTATCCATCCTTCCAAACCACCTCAGGGTAACGACTGAGAAAGACAGTAGTCTTGTGGGGCTGCACCAGGCAGAAGTCACTCACCTCATGTCTGTCGATCTGAGCTCTCTCCTGCAACTAGACATAGATGTTCCAGCCATGGCCTTGATGTGTGCCTGGCTCAGGGAAGCATTCTTTTTTCCACAGGGATTAAAAACATTCTGGACAACTGCCAGAAAGTTGCCAATCGTGACCAGAGAGACCAGGATGGCGACGGCGTGGGGGATGCCTGCGATAGCTGTCCTGATGTCAGCAATCCTAACCAGGTTGGTAGGAGGCAGGGGGATCTCAGACTCTGGACATCACCGTGCCAAGGCTCATCTCAAACCTTCTCTAGAGAAACACAGCAGAGCCCGTAGACCCAGCTGATTGTTTCTGCCTCCTGCCTGACGGTGCCCACGTGGGGGAAGCTTTATAAGTGGTGGGGAAGTGCCACTGATGTTTCCCCTTCTCTCTCTTTTTTTTATTATTTATTTGTTTATTCCCTTTTGTTGCCCTTGGTTTATTGCTGTAGTTATTATTGTTATCATTGTTGTTGTATAGGCCAGAGAGAAATGGAGAGAGGAGGGGAAGACAGAGAGGGGGAGAGAAAGACAGACACCTGCAGACCTGCTTCACTGTTTGTGAAGTGACTCCCCTGCAGATAGGGAGCCAGGGGCTCGAACCGGGATCCTTACTCCAGCGGTCCTTGTGTTTTGCGCCACCTGCGCTTAACCCGCTGTGCTACCTCCTGACTCCGTTTCCCTTTCTCTTAATCTCTATAAATAATGGCTTCCGGGTAGAGTGGAGTCATGCAGACCCCAAAGCCCAACTGAAACACTGGTGACAAAAAAAAGAAATAATAAAGTGGGATCTACAAGGAATAAAAACATTACAGAGGTTCCCTGGACTCGTCTCACACTTGTTAATAGTTTAATGATGCTCCAAACAAGATTTTTGTTGTTGTTGTTGTTGTTGTTATGCTGAATGGAAACTGTCACATGGGAATTTACCACAGAGAACTGACTGTCTTTGATCCCCCAAGGCCCGACACACCCTGTGTATGGCCACTTCAGATGAGGTCAGTTACCAACACATTAAATCTCCCTCCTCACATCCGCTTCCGGTCTGGATAACTGGGTGTGATGCGTCATGTGTTTTAGAGCCCTAGGAAGAGAGGGGAGTCATTGTTATTCTCTGTGACTCACTCGCATTCGGGCTCAGTTCCAACTCGTGGAAGCAGAACACCACCAGCTTGCCTTGCCGCCGTGCCCCTGGCAGCTGGCTCTCTTCCGGCCCGTGCCAGAGCCCCGCGTCTCCACCTGCCGCCCCGCAGCCCTGCAGCCTCTTCAATCAGCTCATCTGGTGTGTGGGCAGCCCATCACCAAGCCTGGTATTTTGGAAAGGCTTTTTTTTTTTTTTTTTTTTTTTTTTTTTAAAGCTGAGCATGGTGCCTACACCAATATGGAGTTGTCCTTTTGCAGATTTTGTACCCCTGCCTCTCCCCCCGCCCCGCCAGTTACAAATCAATGTTTCCTGAGAGCCAACAGTAACAGGTCCCAGTTCCCTTCTCTGGAACAGTCTCAACATGTAGGCCCGCCGACTCGTGACCACACTTGCTGTTCTCTTTGCAGTCCGATGTGGATAATGATCTGGTTGGGGACTCCTGTGACACCAATCAAGACAGGTATGTACGGCATGTGCCCTGGCCGCAGAGAGGCAAGTGGCAAGATAGGGAGGGAGTGTGAGCTTTCTCTGGCCACCAACCGCACACACGCACGTGAGGGTTGTCCTGAATGGAGCTGCTGCTGGCTCAGAGGCACTTCTGCAGGCTGGAGTCACCACATATTCCTGGGTATGGGGTGACGGTATCCGGTGGGGCTAGTAGGTCCTTTGCAAGTGAGTGTCTGTCACGGGAGAGCTTGTGCGGAGCACCATGGTTGAGAGGTGCGCTCCGGATTTCCATGTTTCCCAGCTCCTCTGCTTGCAAGTTGGCTCACCTTGGGCAAGGTGCCTGATCTCTCTGTGCCTCGGTTTTCTGGCCTGTAAAATGGGGGTGGCAGTAACCTTAGAACTCATGGGACTGTTGGGAAGTTGGAAGTCCGTCAAGAGGACATAGCTTCTGTGACGCAGGTAGCTCTTTCATTGTTAGGCTCCTTCAGCTCAGTGAGACTTCACCATCACCCCCACAATAACAGAAAGCTGTGGGTTTGTTTGCACTGTTGTTCCACTGCCCTGGAATCTCCCCATGCAATCTCCCTGACTTGGGTGGAATTATTCTTTGCAAATGAATTTTGTCAACCCTCCTAGCCCCCTGCACAGATGGAGTTCTACATTTAAGGCAGGGGACTAGATCAGATACTGTAAGGATAGCATCACAGAGTTATGCTGGGGGGGGGGGGGGGTGCTGGTGCTGGTGCGCCTGCTTGAACACACATGTTACAATGCATGGGACCCAGGTTTGAGCTCCCAGTCCCCACCTGCAAAGGGAAAGCCTTGCCAGTGGTGAAGTAATGTTTAAGGGAAAAGGGGGAAGACGTTTGCTCCCCCAGTGTTAAAAAGGTCCATCACGCGTTTTCTCAACAAAGAATTGAGGAGAGGGCATAAATATTCAGGTATCTTAAAGTTTTGAGAGAGAAGAAGAAGAAGATGAAGGAAGAGGAAGAGGAAGAGAAGGAGGGAGGAGAAGGGGAAGGGGAAGGAGGAGGCAAACACTTCCACGGTGCTGGTGGTCTGGGCAAAGGGCCAGAAAGCTCAGAGGTCTAGCTTTTTAAAACCCAAGTCCCACCTCCAACTTTCTAAGCTGTAACCACTCCTATTTCTAGGTGGTACTTTATCCCTCAACAGTAGGACTACAGGTCTCTCTCTCTCTCCCTCTCTCTTTTTCTCTCTCTCTCTCTCTCTCTCTCTCTCTCTCTCTCTGTGTGTCACTCCCTTCCCTCTTGATTTCTGACTGTCTCTATCTGATAAATAAATATAAAAAAAATAAATACATTTTTTAAAAGAGGCTGGTGCAGGTCTTCCCAGGGACGTGGCCCCCAGGGCTCTACAGGATTTTGTCTCTCTCCTTGGGGAGAATTCTTACAGAGGTAGCAGATCTGGGAGGAGGGCCCTTGGGTAGCCTGAAGAAGGTGGTGGCCGAGTTATCCTTGCTGCCATAGCGGAAGAGGAGGTACAGTCAGTGGCACAGTCTGAGACCGGATGTGTCTACTTCTGAGTGGAACTTGGGGCTGGCACACATTGGCGGTGCCTCCCACTGTAGGTCACCCTGAACTCTGAGTACTAGCAGCAGTCATTTCTAAAAGGCCCCATCCCACCAGCCTCTATATTTTTACCTAAAATAAATGACTCATTCTGCTCCACTGCAATTCCCACAGGTCTGAACCTCAGGGAGGAGGACAGGAACTGCTTGTTTTTGCAGAAAGAAAATGTTCAGGGCTGGAAAGAATGGCTGCTGATGGAAATGACTCTCGGTCTCCTGGCTAGCAAAGCAGCCCTGCTGTGTGCGCAGGAGTTTCATCTTGAGCTAGGCGTCTTTGGCTTGTTCAGGGTGGCCTTGTGCCTCTCGGACCCAGAGCACCGCCCCCCCCCCCATGCCCTCAGGGAACTGTGACAGGAAGGGCATGAACTCTGGCCTCGGAGCTCTCTCCCTATCCCAGGACAGGCCCTGGTGGAGCAACCTCTGGGAAGTGTCTGTCAGCTCAAAGAATGTACTCACTCAGAGACTCAGAGAGGCTTAGGCCTGGGATGAAAAACCAAGTGGAGAGAGAATGAGTTTTTTTTTTTTTTTTTTTAAGATTTATTTAATGGGAGAGAAAAAGAACTCACTGGCACACCACTCAGGCATATGCAGTGCCAGGAATCGAAACTGGGCTCCCATGTATGTGAGTCTTCAGATTCTACCACTGAGCTGACTCCACAGCCACAGAATCTGGGGTCTGATAAGTGCTTTAGAAGATACCTAAGGCAGGAGTCGGGCGGTGGCGCAGCGGGTTAAGCGCACGTGGTACAAATCACAAGGACCGGCGGCGTAAGGATCCCGGTTCGAGCCCCCGGCTCCCCACCTGCAGGGGAGTCGCTTCACAGGCGGTGAAGCAGGTCTGCAGGTGTCTGTCTTTCTCTCCCCCTCTCTGTCTTCCCCTCCTCTCTCCATTTCTCTCTGTCCTATCCAACAACGACGACATCAACAACAATAAAACAAGGACAACAAAAAGGGAATAAGTAAATAAAAAAGAAAAAAAAAGAAGAGGAGACCTAAGCCAGGGCCCTGGAGGTGGTGCAGTGGATAAATCACTGGACTCTCATGCATGAGGTCCTGAGTTCAATCCCTTGGCAGCACACAGACCAGAGTGATATCTGGTTCTCTCTCTTGCTGCCTATCTTCTTCATGAATAAGTACATTTAAAAAAAAAAAAAAAAAGAACAGACCTAAGCCCAGTCTGCACAGTCACTGCTGAGGAAGGGCATACACACTCTGTCGTGTGCCCAGTGGCATTCACATCTGTCCCCTCCTCGAATGACCGGCCAGGTGTTCTGAAAAGTCACCAAATACAGCTCAGCTCACTTGGACAGTGTGTCGCTTTGCCATGCGCACGACTCAGGTTTGAATCCTGGCCACACAGCAATGAAGGGGAGCTGTGGTGCTGTGCTCTTACTCCGTACCTGTCTCTATCTGAAAAACGAAGGAAGGAGGGAGGGAAGGAGGGAGGGAGGGAGGGAGGGAGGGGGACTGCAGGACTTTCTGCTAGTCATGCACTTAGGAGTTGTTTTTGCATATCTTCAAATTCAATACACAAAAAATTCTAAATCACCTGATCTCTAGAAGAAACCTGTGAGACCTTCTACTTTGTACACCCTACAAAATGGTCCTTACTCCCAGAGAGGGATAAAGAATAGGGAAGCTTTCAAGGAGGGGATGGGAGACGGAACTCTGGTGGTGGGAATTGTACCACTGTTACCTTACAATCTTGTTATCATTATTAAATCACTAGTTTAAAACAAACAAACAAACAAACAGGGGGCCGGGAGGTAGCGCAGTGGGTTAAGAGCACATGGTGCAAAGCACAAGGACCGGCATAAGGATCCGGGTTTGAGCCCCCAGCTTCCCACCTGCAGAGGAGTCACTTCACAAGCGGTGAAACAGGTCTGCAGGTGTCTGTCTTTCTCTCCCCATCTCTGTCTTCCCCTCCTGTCTCCATTTCTCTCTGTCCTATCCAACAACAATGGTTATAACAACAATAATAATAACAACAACAACAAGGGCAACAAAATGGGAAAAATGGTCTCCAGGAGCAGTGGATTCGTAGTGCAGGCACCAAGCCCCAGCAATAACTCTGGAGGCAAAAAACCCCTGTGAGGTAGACTGTTAAATCTCCATTTTGCAGGCAGGCAACTCAACCATCAAGGCATCCAGTGCTGTTGCTGGGCCAGGTGTGTGCTGAGCAGGGAGACTCCCCAGCCCCTTCCCGCAGTCTTGCCATGAGTCACCTCTCAGCCACCAGAGACTGAAGGGTCTGTGCACAAAACCACAGAAATCAGGGGCCAGGTGGTGGCGCACCTGGTTGAACACAAGTTACAATGAGCAAGGACCTGGGTTCAAGCCCCTGTTCCCCACCTGCAGGGGGAAAGCTTTGTGAGTGGTGAAGCAGGGCTGCACATGTCTCTCTGTCTCTCCTTCTCTATCTCCCTCTACTCTCAATTTTTGGCTGTCTCTATCCAATAAGTTAAAAAAAAATTAAAGTTCATCCTGAGGAGGAGATGACTGTCGGCTCAGGAAAGTTTCACTGTCACCCAAACTTTCAGGTGGAGGAAGTGAGGAAATGACCCCTGAGGCCCACTAGACAGTTTTCTCCAAGCGTTTGTGGGTTTGCTCAAACACCAAGGCTGACTCAAGCCTCACACACGCTCCCTCCTGTAGCCGGGCTTCCTCTTCCCCTCTGCCGAGCTCTGGCACAAACCTCTTGTGCTTTCTCTCCCCCCCCCGCCCCCCAGCGATGGAGATGGCCACCAGGACAGTACAGACAACTGCCCCACCGTTATCAACAGCGCCCAGCTGGACACTGACAAGGATGGCATTGGGGACGAGTGTGATGATGACGACGACAATGACGGCATCCCAGACCTATTGCCCCCTGGGCCAGACAATTGCAGGCTGGTCCCCAACCCAGCCCAGGAGGACGGCAACAGTAAGAGGACTGAGCCCTGGCTTCCCGAGACCCCCAGGGTGCTGGCTGCGCCAAGCACACTCGTCGGCACCTCTCCCTGAGAAACAGCAGCGGATTCTCAGACGAGTCAGTGTGAGCATGGTCCAGTCTGCAGCTGTGGCAGAGAAAGAGGACCGCGGTGGGGGCTGGAGAGCAAGCACTCCTGCCTTCTTACTTGTTCATTTCATCAAGACACATGGGAATGGGGCAGATAGAAAGGCACTGTAGGGGCCAGGTGGTGGTACACCTGCTGAGTACCCATGTGACAGTGCACAAGGACCCAGGTTCAAGCCCCCAGTCTCCTCCTGCAGCGGGAAAGCTTTGTGAGTGGTGAAGCAGGGCTGCAGGTGTCTCTCTGTCTGTCTTCCTCTCTGTCTCCCCCTGCCCTCTCGATTTCTGACTGCCTCTATCCAATAAGTGAATAAAGGTAATTTTTAAAAATTAAAGATTATTTTTTTTAAAGGCACGGTAGAGTTGACCAAATGCCTGTGTGCCTTGCAGGGCCAGAGAAGAGGCATCTATCACAGCCCAGTAAGCTCACAGCTTTTTACTTACTTAATTCATAAGTAAAAAGTAACAGTGCCAGCACAGCTCTGTTCCTATCAACCTTTTTTTTCTTTTGATGGTGCAAGAGAAGGAGAGGGAGAAAGAGAGGAGAGACATCTGCAGCACTGTTCCACCATGTGTAAAGCTTCCCCCTTCACAGGTGGGCCGCAGGGCTGATGCCAGGTGCTCAAGCGTGGTAGGGTGTGTACTCTACTCCCATGAGCCACCACACCCGGCCCCAAACTCACATCTCATCATAATGCCATTGTGTCGGTGAACAGAGCCCATTTATGGGACTGACTGATCTTAATGGTCACCAGGAAGTGTGGTCTTAGAGATACACGGTGAGAAGCATTTCCCTGCATTTGTACATAACAATCCAGAAAGCGTACGAGCCATTTGCTTACATGTAAGGCCAAGGTGAAACGCCACCAGCCAGTGAATCCAACCCCCTTTGACCAGAAGAGCTTCCCAGGGACAGAACGGAGACCAGAGATTCAGCTCGCCTTCTCAGGGAACTCAGGGTCTCCTCTGAGCATTGCGTCTCCTCTGAGCATTGAGTCTCCCTCTCCAGGAATTCAGTGATTTAGGAACTCTTCTCACTGGAAACACACGGCCTGCCTCTGCTCCTTCTAGCCCCCATCCATCTGTCCAGGGATGGCCCTGGGTCTAGCATTCCTGAGTTCTTCCTCGTCCCCACACAGGTGACGGTGTGGGAGACATCTGTGAGACAGACTTTGACCAGGACCATATCATTGATCGGATCGATGTCTGCCCAGAGAATGCAGAGGTCACCCTGACTGACTTCAGGGCCTACCAGACCGTGGTCCTGGACCCTGAAGGGGATGCCCAGATTGATCCCAATTGGGTGGTCCTGAACCAGGTAAGCGTCGCATGGCTGGCGACACCCCATTGTTGCCGGTAAACGCAGGCCCTTCTGTGAGCAGCAGTGTGTAGAGGGAGCTGCCAGCCACCCAGACACTGCACCCCCTTAGCGAGATTCTTCTTTTAATATTTATTTTAGAGACGGTGCACATGGGAGGGGAGGGGGAAATTGATATCTGCAGCCCTGCTTGAACCCAGGTCCTTGTGCAGAGTGATGCATGTGCCCTGCCGGGTGCTGTGTCACCTGTCCCCAAGACTGAGTCTTTCTAAATGGGAGGACTAACAGGAGCACTGCAGTTCAACAGGTGAAGTTGAGGGCGGGGGTAGACAGCATAATGGTTAGGCAGAGACTCTCATGCCTGCGGCTCCAAGGTCCCAGGTTCATTCCCCTGCACCACCATAAGCCAGAGGTGAGCAAAGCTTTTGTTAAAAAAAAAAGAAGTTGTTCCCAGAGCCACACTCCTAAGTCTTCCGGTAGATGACCTTCTCGTGTCCTTCTTGCTGTGGAACTGAAGATGACAAGCACAGGGACACTTCACAGAATTTCCCACATCCCCCACCAATTTGCCTTCATTCAGAACCTATTTTCCAATTCAGTGTTTATTCATTCAGCTTGGCAGCTGATGGCCACTCAACTCTGAGTGCTTACCAAGAACAGAACGAACAAGTCCTCAGATGGTAAAAAAAAATCTTTGCCTGGAGGTCAGTCTTTGCTGACCACTCACCTGCAATGGCTGAGGCCCTGGGCTTCACTGGACTCACACCCTGTCCTTGAATCTCACCCCTCATTCCTTCAACTCTCCTCCGCAGGGCATGGAAATCGTGCAGACGATGAACAGTGATCCTGGCTTGGCAGTGGGTATGTTCAAGGCTTCTACTTCTCCTCTGTCCATCTTTCTTTCCAGATCCTCACGCGACTTCTCTACCTGCCCCCTCCTCTCGCTCTCATCTCTCCAGGGTACACGGCTTTCAATGGAGTTGATTTCGAAGGGACATTCCACGTAAACACGCAGACAGACGATGACTACGCCGGCTTTATCTTCGGCTACCAAGATAGCTCCAGCTTCTATGTGGTCATGTGGAAGCAGACAGAGCAGACGTATTGGCAAGCCACTCCCTTCCGGGCTGTGGCAGAGCCCGGCATTCAGCTCAAGGTACTGGTGATGAGGCTCACCCAGGGCTCCACACATGGCACTGACTTCATGCTAGTGCTCAAAGTTGCTGCTGAAAATGAGTCATTGTCTCCCTCGTGGTTGACTCTGGTGGTGAGATTTTCAGCCCACGTAGGGCTCCAGAGCATTTCCAACTCAGAGAAGCTACTAGACGGGGCTGCCCACTATCACTATTACTATTCAACATAGTGTTGGAAGTTCTTGCCGTAGCAGTCGGGCAAGAACAAGGAATTAAAGGGATACAGATAGGAAGAGAAAGATGTGGAGGGGCAACTTTGCTTACCTCAGCCACTCCTGCTGGGAGAGAAAGTAGACTTCAGAAGCCAGATATTTGGCAGGGAAAACATGCAGTGGATTCTTGGTCGGGGGTCAGTCACCTCAGTAGAAGTGGCGCTCAAACTGTCAGGGCTTTTGTCTGCACCCAAGAAGCTTGACAGTAACCAGGAATGGTAGTCTGTGTGCCTTGTTCTAAAGCTTTGTTCATTTTGTTTCAATTTTTTATTAGTGACTTAATGATTAACAAGATTATAAGGTCACAGGGAAACAATTCCATAGTTCCCACCTTCAGAGTTTCATGTCCCATCCGCTCCATTGGAAGCTTCCCTATTTCTTATCCGCCTCTGGGAGTCTGGACCAGAATTCTTTATGGGGAGCAGAAGGTGGGAGTTCTGGCTTCTGTAATTGCTTCTCCACTGGACCTGGGTATTGGCAGCTGGATCCATAGCAGCAAAATCAATAAAATCAATAACCAAAGACGTGAAAGACTTGCAGCAGAGTGTTCCCACTCAGATCAGCTACTAGACAGGGCCGCCCACTATCACCAACATAGTGTTAGAAGTGCTTGCCATAGCAATCAGGCAAGAACAAGGAATTAAGGGATACAGATCGGAAGAGCAGTCAAACTCTTACTATTTACAGATGATAGGTTAATATACATAGAAAAACCTAAAGAATCCAGCAGGAAGCATCTGGAAATTATCAGGCAATATAGCAAGGTATCAGGCTACAAAATTAACATACAAAAGTCAGTGGCAGGTGGGGGTAGATAACATAATGGTTTGCAAAGAGACTCTCATATACTTGAGGCTCAATCCAGGTTCAATCCCCCTGCACCACATAAACCAGAGCTGAACAGTGCTCTGGTAAAAAATAAATAAATAAATAAATAAATAAATAAGTGGCATTTCTTCTATGCGAACATTAACTCAGAAAAAGAAGACAGCCAGAAAATCAGTCCCATTCACTATAGCAGCAAAATCAGCAAACTGAAAACTGTGAGTCACTATTCAAGGAAATAGAAAATGGGAGAAAGGTATTCCACACTCCTGGATTGGAAGAACCAAAGCTTAGTTCCTGTCTTGTCCAGGCTGTAAAGTCTAAGACAGGACCAGGGGAGCATCTCCGTAACTCTCTGTGGCACACCGGCGACACGGGGGACCAGGTCAGGCTTCTGTGGAAGGACTCCAGGAACGTGGGCTGGAAGGACAAGGTGTCTTACCGCTGGTTCCTGCAGCACAGGCCTCAGGTGGGCTACATCAGGTAAGTGGAGGACCACCTTCCCCGTGTGCATAGGACGCAAAGCACCCCACCCTCCATTCTGCATCAGAGAACCTTTGCAAAGCAGTGGTCAAGGATGTGCCAGGACTTGGAGACCCCAGCCTGTCACCCTTAGGGAAAAGGTGGGAGGGAAACATAGGTTCACACCAATGTTAGTGCCAACAGCCCTTTTATGGGGGAGAGCTCAGCCTTCCTCATGAATGGAGTGACACTGCCCCCTGCCGCCATTCTTAGCATCCCATCCACGCCTGTCCTGTATGATCACTTATCTGTGACTGTTTGGCACTGCCCTGCAGCGACTCCCTCAGCCTCCCTTCCTGGACTCTGAACTCCATGAGGGAAGTTGCCTGTGTCTTGTTCTAGTCTGGTCTCCACATTCTCTCCCCACCCTACTCCGGGGCCAGGGGCCAGGCAGTGGTGAAGCAGATTAAGTGCTCA
Organism: Erinaceus europaeus; assembly: GCF_950295315.1. Taxonomy (NCBI): domain Eukaryota; kingdom Metazoa; phylum Chordata; class Mammalia; order Eulipotyphla; family Erinaceidae; genus Erinaceus; species Erinaceus europaeus. The sequence continues at coordinate 5,790,147 of NC_080172.1, forward strand.
CATGCTCAGTGGTGCACCAGGTTAAGCGCTCACATGCTCACATTACATTTTGCAAGGACACAGATTCAAGCCCCTGGTCTCCACCTGCAGGGAAAAAACTTCCCAAGCTGTGAAATAGGACTGCAGGTGTTTCTCTGTCTCTTTCCCTCTCCATTTCCCCACCCTCTCTTAATTTCTCTCTGTCTCTATACAATAATAAATAAACTAAGGGGGCCGGGCGGTAGCATACTGGGTTAAGCACACAGAGTACAAAGCACAAGGATCTGCATAGGATCCTGGTTCAAGCCCCTGGCTCCTTACTTGCGGGGGGGGGGGGGTGCTTCACTAGTGGTGAAGCAGGTCTGCAGGTGTCTACCTTTCTCCTTTCTTCTTCTCTAACTCCCCCTCTCTCCTCTCCAATAAAATGGGGGTGCGGTGGAGTGGGGGATGGCCGCCAGGAGCACTGAATTTGTAGTACAGGCAGTGAGCCCCAGCAAGAACCCTGGCAGCATAATAATAATAAATAATAAAGAAATAAATTAACAAATATTTTTTAAAAAGAAAAAATGTTTAAGAAAAAAGCCAGGATAAGCTGCCACATTTAACTAAAGGGTGATTTTAAAACAAATGTGTTATTTCAGAAGTTATGAGACTTTCTGATTACATGCCTGAAAATTTGACAGTGCGTTTACTTTCTGCTGTAAAATTGCAGATGAGCGTTCCCCCCTCCCACACATCTTGGCTTATGTAGCATATTTAAGAGGGAATACTAATTGCATTCTTCTGAGCAGGGCCGAAAATCAGTCTACTGGAAAAAAATTGTGATGGCTAATCCCTATATATATATTTTTCTTAGGCATCATGTTAAATGTACTTTGTCTACAGTAACACAGTGTTTTCAGCCCAGTGCCCCCTCTTTTGTCCTAAAGTGAAATAATAAGAAATATAGCCTACTGGTTCTGCAAAAAGACTCTCATGCCTGAGGCTCTGAAGCCCCAGATTCAGTCCCCAGAACCACCATACGCCGGAGCTGAGCAGTATTCTCTGGTTAATTTTATTATTATTGTTATGAGATAGAGACAGAGAGAAGTTGAGAGGAGAGGAAGCGATAGGGAGAAAGAGAGATGCCTGAAACACTGCTTCACCACTTGTGAAGCTTCCCCCTGCAGGTGGGGACCAGGGGGGCTTGAACCTGGGTCCTAGTGCTTTGTAACACGTGCACTCAACCAAGTGCGCCACCACCCAGCCCCTGCTTTTGTTAAATTTCTAAAAATCCCACTGAACCCTTAAAAAATCACTGCTGGAGTACAACCATGCTGAAACAGAATAAAAGATATTTGCGCCTGCACCGCCAATCACTGTGATACTGTGTGACACAGATTGTTGTTGGTTATTTCAAGACTACAGTAGGGACATGGGTTTGGAAAAAGGTAAACTCTTCAATTTTCAAAAAAAAAAAAATACTGGAGTTTCTCAATTTACCCTGGAAAATGTCCCCTACGTTAAAACAGTACACAAAACAATTGATGGTCAGAAATAAGAGTTAAGATTTCAGGCCTCTGGCGCAAAGTGCAAGGACCGGCGGAAGGATCCCGGTTCGAGCCCCCGGCTCCCCACCTGCAGGGAAGTCACTTCACAGGCGGTGAAGCAGGTCTGAGATGTCTGTCATTCTCTCCCCCTCTCTGTCTTCCCCTCCTCTCTCCATTTCTCTCTGTCCAATCCAACAACAACAATATCAATAACAACAACAATAGTAACTGTAACAATAAAACAAGGGCAACAAAAGGGAATAAATAAATAAATAAAATATTTCAGGCCTTGATACTTATAAATAGGGCTCTTCATCAGCCCCAGTGCCTGGAGGAATGTTAAATGTATAGTATGCCTCTCAAGTTTTGATGAGTCTCTCTAGGGCCTTGTAAGCCTTCCCGGGCTTCTGTCACCAGATGCTACAGCGACGGCTAACAGTGCCTCCACATATTTCTAAAATTCTGCTTGGGGAGTGCTGTCATTCCTGATGAGAAGCGTTGCCCAGAGATTCCTCCAAATGATGTCTGTCACACTTACATGAAGCAGCTTTTTCAGTCTGATGTCGAGATGCAGTTTCTCAAAGCTTCTTGGTCAGGTGTCATTTCTCCAACTCATTGTCAGGTGCCACTCGACTCTGAGTGTACTGCAGGTCTCGAGAGACCTTTGGAGAGTCGGGAGTTGGGATGTGGACACACACACTTGTCCTGAAAAGGCATGCGAACTGGGAGTCAGGCGGTAGCGCAGAGGGTTAAGTGCAGGTGACGCAAAACACAAGGACCAGCATAAGGATCCCGGTTCGAGCCCCCGGCTCCCCACCTGCAGGGGAGTCGCTTCACAAGCAGGTCTGCAGGTGTCTGTCTTTCCCCCTCTCTGTCTTCCCCTCCTCTGTCTCTCTGTCCTATCCAACAATGACGACATCAATAACAACAACAATAAAAACAACAAGGGCAACGAAAGGGAATAAATAAAAGCATGTGAACTAGCAAGGAGTAGAGAAGGAGCAGACAGGATAGGATAGGCCTGTGTGACTAGCAGAAGAGACGTCCCTGGGTCTCACTGTGGACATCTCATTCTGACCTGGGTTTGGGTTACACAGAGACACACCACCGCCCCCCCCCCACCGGCCCCCTTTGTGTTGTCTACAGGGTGAGATTTTATGAAGGCTCTGAGTTGGTGGCTGATTCCGGAGTCACCATAGACACCACCATGCGTGGAGGCCGGCTGGGCGTTTTCTGCTTCTCCCAAGAAAACATCATCTGGTCCAACCTTAAGTATCGCTGCAATGGTAATGTGCATTCCTGTTCCTGCCTAGTCCTCACACTCAGATTCATCAAGTCACGCCAACTTAGTTAGTCTCTTCCACAAGTCCAGAGCCCGTGCCACATTTTAATTAACACCTGATACTCCCTGTGTCACGGAAGTCGGAGGTAGATCTTACTTTTCTCATTTGATAGGTGAGGAAATTGGAGCTCTGTGGATTTTATCTGCTTGGCTCAGTGCCTGGAGTTCAGTGAGGAATTCAGTCAGGTTTAATTGACAGGCAGTCTTTATTTCCAGTCTTTATGGTTCACACATAATCACAGATTCACCATCCACTCTGCCTGCTAATTTTCTTTAGGCCGGTGAATGAGCACTGCTGGGCTCTGAGCCAGCATCTTACAGAACAGCCTGAAGTGAGGGGGTGGGGGAAAAAAAAAGAAAAGAAAAGAAAAAGTGGCTTGGGACCCATTGGCAGGGAGACAGTGACCCCTACAGGATGCCTTTGTGGTACAAAGTACACCAGGAGTCCCCGGGCTGCAAGGCAGGTGCACTGACATCTCTGCTGTTCTCGCAGATACCATCCCAGAGGACTTCCAAGAGTTTCAGACGCAGAATTTTGATCGCCTGGACAACTAACACAAGGAAGCGAGCTGGAACCGCTTTTCCAAACACGAAAGCCATGTTTTTTTTGTTTTTTGTTTTTGTTTTTACTTCCTACAATTTTATACACACTGTGCTGTCTTTTACCAAGCCCGGATCTATCAAACTTTTTATATGGAGGTGGTAATAAAGAAGAGATGATTTCTAAAAATAAGTAAATATAATAAAAAAAATAAAAAACAAAAACAAACATGTTTGTTATTAACAGCTGCTGGGGGCTTGTGGTTTGGTGATGGCGGGTCTGGCCCCAGCTGCTAACACTGCACTAGCAGAAGGTTTTTCTTCACATAACAGGTGAGTGAGGTTGAGTGTGTTGCAGGAATCAAATGGCGACAGGCTGCATGATTTTTTATTTTTAATTTCCTTATTGGGGAATTAATGTTTTACATTCGACAGTAAATACAATAGTTTGTACATGCATAACATTTCCCAGTTTTCCATATAACAATACAACCCCCACTAGGTCCTCTGTCATCCTTCTTGGACCTGCATTCTCCCCACCCACCCACCCATCCCTAGAGTCTTTTACTTTGGTGCAATACACCAATTCCAGTTCAGGTTCTACTTGTGTTTTCTTTTCTGATCTTGTTTTTCAACTTCTGCCTGAGAGTGAGATCATACCATATTCATCCTTTTGTTTCTGACTTATCTCATTTAACATGATTCCTCAAAGCTCCATCCAAGATAGGGTGAAAAAGGTGAATTCACCAGTTTTTAATAGCTGAGTCATATTCCATTGTGTATATAAGCCACAACTTGCTCAGCCATTCATCTGTTGTTGGACACCTGGATTGCTTCCACGTTTTGGCTATTACAAATTGTGCTGCAAAGAACATATGTGTACACAGATCTTTTTGGATGGATGTGTTGGGTTCCTTAGGATCTATCCCCAGGAGAGGAATTGCAGGATCATAGGGTAGGTCCATTTCTAGGCTGCACGATTTGACATGTAGCTCCACAGAAGAGCCCCAGCCATTTGGGGGCTGGGCAGTGGTGCACCCAGTTAAACACAGACAATATAAAACACAAAGACCAGCATAAGGATCCCGGTTTGAGTCCCTGGCTCCCCACCTGCAGGGGAGTCGCTTCACAAGTGGTCAAGCAGGTCTGCAGGTGTCTTTCTCTCTCCCTCCATTTCCCTCCTCCTCTCTCAATTTCTCTCTCTCCTGTCCGATAAAATGGGAGGAAAATGGCTGCCAGGAGCAGTGGATTCAGAATGCCGGCACCGAGCTCCAGTTATAACCCTGGAGGCCAAAAAAAAAAAAAAAAAAAAACACACACACACAACCATTCCATGCTCACCTCAGCGACCTCCTTATTTTGGGCCCTTCTCCGTGACCTGACTAACCTGGGAGCAGATGTATCTAGCTCTTTTCTATACCATCCTGCATTCACCTCACAGACTGTTAGGCCAGCCCTTTTTGTTGCATTGAACTTACATATTTGGCTCCCCCTACTGGGATCTAAGCAGACTACAGTAAGACTTGGTCCTTCAGTTCTCAGTAAAATACCCAGCACATAGTAAGTAGGTGTCCAGGAAAGGTCTCCGAAATCACGAGAACACTTACACACAGGTTAATCATAGATGTCCGCTGGCTTAAAAGTCTGCTCTAACTAGAATGTTATCAGTTATATGGATAAGACAGAAATTTGCCAGGGCCAAGCAGTGGCGCACCTGGTAGAGCGCACACATTACAGTGCACAAGGACCCAAGTTCAAGCCCCTGATCCCCCACCTACAGGGGGGGAAGCTTCACGAGTGGTGAAGCAGGTATGCAGCTCTCTCTCTCTCTCCTTCCCTCCCACCTCCCTCTCTGTCCCCCAGTCCTCTCTCAATTTCTCTGTTTCTATCCAATAATAAAAAAATTTTTTTTTCTACAGGACAGAAATTTAGCCAGTTTGTATATTCACTTTTTTATATTTTATTTATTTATTTATGGTCATTATAGGAGATTCACCAGTCCCCCCAAACTGACTTTTTCAGACAGAGGAAAAGACACCGCAGTAGGGGTCAAACTCAAGCCTGGGTCATGTGCATGGTAAAGCAGAGGCTCTACCCAAGTGAGCTGTCTTGCCTGCTACTCCTCCACTTAAAGCGAAGCACGCCACGTACGCTTTCACCAAGCGCCTGACTTTTTTTTTACCACAGAGTGGTGGGCAGTGATCTACTTCTCAACTCTTGAATTCCCGAAACTATCAAATCATAAAAGATACTCGCACAATGGTTTTATTATTTCAAAATGAAAATCCACTGACACACAGTGGCCAGTAGGACATCATTTTTGAGGCATACGACCCCCCCCCACACACACACACTTTTAAAGCCACCTGTTGCCTGAAAACTGAGGACATTTGATCCCCTACTTCAAGGTCTTCAAAGAATGTGGAGAAATTAGACACCCACAGGCTTGCCTCACACTGTCTGGTCTCCAAAGGGCTCCTGCTACAGAAGCTGATTTCCAAGAATTTCTGGACCATGTTCCTCTCAGTGCTTCTTTCTTTCTTTCTTTCTTTCTTTCTTTCTTTCTTTCTCTCTTTCTGTTTCATTCTTCTGCATGTTTCAACCCATTGTTTCCAACACCATTTGTTGAAGAGACTCTGCTTTCCCCATTTAATATTCTGGGCCCCTTTGTCAAAGATTAGATGTCCATAGACATCAAGATTAGATGTCTTTCTCTCTTTTTCTCTTTCTTTCTTTCTCTCTCTCTCTCTCTTTCTTTTTTAGCTTTATTTTATTTGTTAGAACAGAGAGAAATTGAGGGAGAGGGAGGAGAAACAACGGAGGAGAGAGACAGAGACACCTGCAGCCCTGCTTCACCACCCATGAAGCTTTCCCCCAGGGGCTTGAACCTGGGTCCTTGCACATTATAATGTGAGCACTTAACCAGGTGTCCCACCACTTGGCCGCTGGGCTTCTTTCAAATTGCAGTTTCTTGTCTACAAATGGTCCCCAGTTTCAAAAGTCTCTGGAAGGAGCAGTGAATTCGTTTGGTTGGAGGGCGTCATCTCTCCATTTCCCCATCTCCCCCTCACTTTGCAGCTAGCACTGAAAGATTATTTCCTAAGGGCCTCTGGGGACTCTCTGGCACTGTTGGTCCTCCAGTCACTCTATGGCCCAACTAGATTATGCCTACAGAGCCATTTCAGTGTCTTTCTCCCGAGTCCTTGGTGCTTTACGAGGCATATAGTAAGAGGAGATGCAGATTCTCTACTTGAGGAACTCGATCCAAACCACTAAAGCGTATACCAATCCGGAATAGGAAGTCCACTGATCTCAAAACCAGAGCTGTCAGCTAATTCCGATCAGGCTCTGAGCTGGATTCTAGCATTGCAGGAGTCTGACTTCCAGTTTAGTTTCCTTATCAGAAACACCCCATGCTCTTACACTCTCCCCTATCCCTGAGGGTTTTTTTGTTTTTGTTTTTGTTTTAGAGAAATCTCCCTTCACACTAGCTATGAGGTGGTTCCGAGAAAGCACTCAATTGTAGCTATCGCCACGGGCCCACAGGACAGCCAGACTGTAACTCTGTTCTCAGAGAAGTTACTATGTGGCTGGAAAGATAAAAGTTGCTATCGATGATCAGAGAGTAAGAAACACAGGTAGACCCTGCTGGGGTGCTGGAGTCCTCGTGTGCCAGCTCCTGAGAACCAGTCGTTGAATTTTATACAGTGGCTGTCCAGTCCTTCACAGGTTGAAATCGCCTCCGGACCCCAGTGTCATAGAGGGAAAGGATCGAGGTTGGTGGTGACAGCGTTTTGCAGACGCCTCTCAAGTAGAGATAAGAGGTTGTATCTGTGTCAACAACTGTACTGCAAACCATCCATAAATGGTTTACAACACCCATAAAATGGTAAAAGTGGCTAAGGTTCTCTGCTCGTGAAGACGCGTTGTTTGTCAAGATCAGACACGCTACATAGACATACATCAGAAATGTTCTGTGCCTAACTCTGAGCACACACATTTGGTTTGTTTATTTGTTTATGTATGTATTTATTTTATTTGATAGAACAGAGAGAAACTGAGAGGGTAGGGGAGATAAAAAGGAAGAGAGAGAGAGAGAGAGAGACACCTGCAGCATTGTTTCACCACTTGTGAAGCTCTCCCTCTACAGCTGGGGGCCAGGGGCTTGAACCTAGGTCCTTGTGCATGGTAATACATGCACTTAGGCAGGTGAGCCACCACCCTGCCCGAATATATATATATATATGTTTTAAATTGAGGGGAGGCTGTTAGTGAGTCACAGCACAGTTGTCTACACATGGGGATAATTTTCCAGTTACATATAAAAGGTGTCTGCAAGATAGCCCCACCCCCTGCCCCCTCTCTCTCTCAAGCACCCCCTTCCATTCCTTCCCCAGAGTCCTTTGTTGGCTTCAGTACCCCACCCCCAGTCTGAGTCCCCCTGCGTTCTCCCTCTCTGCCTCTGTCCCCCAAGTTCCTCCTGCATGTGAAGGCATCCAGTACTCCTCCCTCCCTTCCTGACTCATGCTACCCAACACTTTCCCTTCAGGCGCCAGTGAAGGTGAGGCACAGATCGGAACAGGAGCGTTTCTGTTCTACTTGGTACCTGTTTCACAATGCCTTGACTATCTCCCCTTAACTTTTCTTTAAGTTTAAAACTTGCTTTATTTCTAACCAGTGTTCTAGTTCTATATATGTGAAGATATCAGATTCCTCTAGAACCCCCCTCCCCCCATGAGAGGGCCAAGAGGTCGCACGGAGGTGGTGATGTTGCTGACTTTCTTTCATGCCTGAGGCACCAGAGGCTCCAAGTTCAAGCCCCAGCAGCACCATAAGCCAAGAGCTGAACAGAAGTCAGCTGGTAATTAATTAATTAATTATAATTAATTAATCAGGAAAATGCAGCTTCAGCTGCAAATACATGGTAGGCAGTTAGAGCACAGCCTCCACAGTGGGCACTGCTGCCCAACAGGAAGAAGCGTTACCAAGCGGCCTAGACACTCCTGCTCTCAGGCCCAAACCCCCTCAACTCCAGGCCAGCAGGTCACACCAGCCGACCTGCCCACATCCACTTGCCCCTGCCAGGATATGGCAAAGAGCACAGTTCGTTCTGACTTTAACCTTATTTTAAAATATCTGAAATGCTACCTCTCGGGAGGGCTGGGATGTCTGCCCTGCCCACCCCGCCCCACCACACACACACACACACACACACACACACACACACACACACACACACAGCATGACAAGACACCTGATGATGCTAGCTGGTTCTCCTGAAAGCCAGGTGCCAGCCTACCACCTGGGAAAATGGGGGAGGGACCCAACTGCTGCCCTGCTGAGGAAACTGCCCCTTCTGGAGGAGCACCACATCCTTAAATGGACACCAAAGAGCCGTAGCAACGGAAGTGACCATCCCTACTCCTGTCATTTTTTTTTTCCCAAAAAACATTTTAATTTTTTACTTCTTATTTATTACTGGATAGAGACAGAATTGGGGGGGAAGGGGAAGTGAAGAAGGGGAGAGATAGGGGACCAAGGGCTTGAACCTGCGTCCTTGCACATTGTAGTGTGTGTGCTTAACTAAGTGCACCACTGCCCGCTCCCCGACTCCTGTCATTTTTTTTCCACTATGAATCCACTGCACCTGGAGGTCATTTTATTGGACAGAACAAAGAGAAATTGGAAGAGGAGAAGAAGATAGAGAAGGGGGAAAGAAGGACACCTGCAGCCTCGCTTCACCATTTGTGACATGACTCCCCTCGGGGGAGAGCCGGGGCTTGAACAGGGGTCCTTGCGCAGATCTTCATGCTTCATCATGTGTGTGCTTACGCCAGTTTCTGCCGCCCGGCCCCTACTCCTCCAGTCTCCTGGAGCCATAAAAACACGAGAGTCCCTGAAGCCCGGGAGGCGGCACAGTGGGCAGAGGGCTCACCTACCTAGATGACTTGACATCCCCACTCTGATCCCCAATATTCAGTGTACCAGAATGAGGTGCTGATGCCCTCTCTCTCTCTCTCTCATCTCATTAATAAAATAATTTTTTAAAGGCTGTCAGTTTCAGTGGACTCATCCAGAATGCACAAACTGCCAGGTTCAAGCCCACCTGTAGGAAGGAATCTTCACAAGCAGTGGAATGGTGTTGCAGGTGTCTTCTCCCCTTTGCTCTGTCTCTCTCTCTCTACTTGTGTCTCTTACTCTCTATCAAAAAAAAAAAAAAAAGAAGGAAACAAAGCAAGAAGTGGATGCTGGGAGTGGTGGACAGTGAAGAGTGAAGGTGTCGAATTCCATGATAACACGGGTGGCAATTAAAAAAAAAAAAACGACCCAAGAGATTGCAAAGTGGATACAATGCCTGACTTGTGAGCAGAAGGTCCTGAGTTTGACACCTGGCATCGCATAAGCCAGAGTGATCCTCTAGTCCCCCCCCCCTCCTTTCTCTCTCAAGTTATAAAAAAAATCTTAAAAAAAAAAGATTTCCTGAATTAGGGAATAGTATTGAGGAAGAAGCCCTAGTAAGAATTGACAATGAAAGGTGTCAGGCAATAGCACAGTGGGTTAAGCGCACGTGGTGCAAAGCGTAAGGACCACCAGCGTAAGGATCCCAGTTCTAGCCCCCAGCTCCCCACCTGCAGGGAAGTCACTTCACAGGTGGTAAAGCAGGTCTGCAGGTGTCTGTCTTTCTCTCCCCCTCTCTGTCTTCCCCTCCTCTCTCCATTTCTCTCTGTCCTATCCAACAACAAACAACATCAACAACAACAATAATAACCACAACAAGGCTACAACAACAAGGGCAAAAAAAGGGGGAGGAAATGGCCTCCAGGAGCAGTGGATTCATGGTGCAGGCACCGAGCCCAGCAATAACCCTGGAGGAAAAAAAAAAAAAAAGACTTGACAATGACATTGGTCTGAGATGTTAACAGCAGAGAGAGAAAGCAAGGAGCTGGGCTTTACTCAGACAACCCCCCCAAAAAAACCACACACACACACACACACACACACACACACACACAACACACACACACACACACACACACACACACACACACACACACACACACACACACACACACACACACACACACACACGAGAGCAAATGCCCTGAGGGGCAGTGTCAAAGAGGCCCACACTCTGAGGAAGCCAGGACCATCTCCAGTCTGGTACTCGTAACTCCAGCTGTCGCCAGTAAACAAGTCATCCTTACGTATTTTTTCCCTAGGGTTTTTGCAGAATGTTTGTTTTGCTAGTTTTTATAAAGTAGTTGACTTTTTTCTTTTTTTCCAGAGCACTACTCAGCTCCAGCAGTATGGGAGACTAAACCTGAGACTATGGAGCCTCAGGTTTGAGATTCTATTTGCATAAGCATTATGCTATCTACCACGCCCTTGCAGAATGTTTCCTTGGAGTCTCTGACTAAAGGGAATAGCAGCTCTGCTCCACTGCACAGGAAGCTGTGAGTGGGGAGCTGTCCGCTTGGCTCTTCTTCCGCGGGCTATGTAAAAGATGCCAGTGTGGGCTGGGGGTATGGACTGACCTGCCAATGCCCATGTCCGGTGGAGAAGCAACTGCAGTAGCCAGAACTCCCATTCTCTGTACTTTATAAAGAATTTTGGTCCATATTCCTAGTGGGGGAGAAATGATAGGGGAAGATGACCAGAGGGCTCTGAACTCCAACTCCATCAGGACCCGGAGAGAGAAAAGGGAAAAGGGAGGGATATTTGGATGGAGTAATGGGTGTAGGTGTGACTTGGAAAGGAAGAGAAGATGGGACCATTGGAAGAAAATGGACAAATATAGACAAATTAGATAGACAGATAGGTAGGTAGGTAGGTAGGTAGAGCTACTACTCTCTTCCCTGATCCAGCTTTCTGGTCTTTTTTCCAGCTATGACATCATCTCCCCAGACAATAACTTGGGCCCACCTGCATATCAGATGTCAGGCTCAGAAAAAAAAAAAAAAAACAAAACATGAGTACAGTCATGGGCCCTTTAGAATGTAACTAAAATATGCCTACTAGCTATCCACAAAATGGAAGACATCCTCCCTCCCCCCCCCCCCCCGGAAAATCAAATCTTCATCTGCACTATTCCAGCCTTTAGGTTCATGATTAGTCAACAATTTGTTTGGCTTTGTATGTTAGATCTTCTTTCAGCCACCAGGTTCCAGATGCTACCATGATGCCAACCAGACTTCCCAGGACAGATGATTCCACCAGTGTGTCCTGGAGCTCCACTTCCCCAGAGCCCTGCCCCACTAGGGAAAGAGAGAGACAGGCTGGGAGTATGGATCCACCTGTCAACACCCATGTTCATCGGGGAAGCAATTACAGAAGCCAGACCTTCCACCTTCTGCATCCCACAATGACCCTGGGTCCATGCTCCCAGAGGGATAAAGAATAGGAAAGCTATCAGGGGAGGGGATGGGATACAGAGATCTGGTGATGGGAATTGTGTGGAGTTGTACCCCTCTTATCCTATGGTTTCTATCATTGTTTCCTTGTTATAAATAAAAAAAATTTTAAAGTTTCATCTGTAATCTCCAAATAAAAAACTAATAAAATAAGATAGAAATAATAGTTAACCCATATCTCTACTTTGGGAGAACTGAGGTAGCTTCCAATGGAGGGAGTAAGGATTCAGAACTCTGGTGGTGGGAACGGTGCAGAGTTGTAGCCCTGTTATCTTGGAATTTTGTAAATCAGTATTAAATTACTAATAAAAAATAAATAAAAGATGCCTGTACTTAGAGCAGCTCATCCCCTCACACTAGGAATCCCAAAGCGCTCCAGACCTCCCCCTGGCCCTGGCCGGTGGTCCTCCATCACTCTCCCCATCTGGAGGGCCCGAAAGTGGACGCGCTGTGGTCTTTTACCCAGGCTGCGAGCCCGCACGCTCAGGTTACCTTGCCAAGAGAGAGAAAAAGTCACCAGCAGGGGCAGGTGTGTTCATAATGAATCCTCTACGAAGTGTCAACAGCTGTGACCACCTAAGGTTTGTTGTTCACTGATTGCTTAGTTCATGACAGCCACTAGAGTCCACAGTAGAAGGGTATCTAATGTCCAAGAAAAGATACTTGGGGAGTCGGGCGGGAGCACAACGGGTTAAGCGCACGTGGCGCAAAGCGCAAGGACCGGTGGAAGGATCCTGGTTCGAGCCCCCGGCTCCCCACTTGCAGGGGAGTCGCTCGCTTCACAGGCGGTGAAGCAGGTCTGCAGGTGTCTTTTTCTGCCCCTCTCTGTCTTGCCCTCCTCTCTCGATTTCTCTCTGTCCTATCCAACAGAGGCAACAAGGAAACAAAAAAGGAGGAAAATTGCCTCCAAGAGCAGTGGATTCATTTTGAAAGGGAATTTTTCATTGGACCCTGTCACCATTACTGTATTTTGTTGTAAGTTATCCTCACAAGTTCAATCTCCTCAACAGTAGGATTCTGAGGATGTAGGGATCTATATATAATATATAATCACATATATATAATTTCATTTATTCCCTTTTGTTGCCCTTGTTTTATTGTTGTAGTCGTTGTTGGATAGGACAGAGAGAAATGGAGAGAGGAGGAGAAGACAGAGAGAGGGAGAGAAAGACAGACACCTGCAGACCTGCTTCACCGCCTGTGAAGCGACTCCCCTGCAGGTGGGGAGCCGGGGTGCGAACCGGGATCCTTACGCAGGTCATTGTGCTTCACACCATGTGCGTTTAACCCGCTGAGCTACGGCCTGACTCCCCCGGATGTAGGTTTTATAACTAATGTCTCCAAAGGGCCTTCCAGCCATGGGGCTATGTGTAAGCTCCTGGACCATGGCAATTGTACAATCGCCCTTCTCTCAGCCCCTCTGGAGAGCAGTGACTAGAAAGGTCAACTGAGCTCTAGCTTGCCTTTCTCCATACAATCCACAAGGGGGCAGAAATCTTCCACAAATAATTCTAGTCCAAACAACTTGCTCTTTTCATTTTTAATTAGTGATTTAATAATGATTAGCAAGACTGTAAGGTAACAGGGGTAGAGCATTCCATACAATTACCACCAACAGAGTTCTGTATCCCATCCCCTCCATTGGGAGCTTCCGTATTCTTTCCCCCCCTTTTTTATTTATAAAAAGGAAACATTGACAAAACCATAGGATAAGAGGGGTACAACTCCACGTAATTCTCACCACCAGAACTCTGTATCCCATCCCCTCCCCTGATAGCTTTCCTATTCTTTATCCCTCTGGGAGCATGGACCCAGGGTCATTGTGGGATGCAGAAGGTGGATCCCTCTGGCTATCTGTCATTGCTTCCCTCTGGCTATCTATCCCTCTGGCTTCTGTCATTGCTTCCCCGCTGAACATGGGTGTTGGCAGGTGGATCCATACTCCCAGCCTGTCTCTCTCTTTCCCTAGTGGGGCAGGGCTCTGGGGAAGTGGAGCTCCAGGACACACACATTGGTGGGGTCATCTGTCCAGGGAAGTCTGGTTGGCATCATGCTGGCATCTGGAACCTGGTAGCTGGAAAGAGAGTTAACATACAAAGCCAAACAAATTGTTGACTAATCATAAACCTAAAGGCTGGAATAGTGCAAATGAAGTGTTGGGGGCTCCTACATTTTGTTGATAGCTAGTAGGCTTATTTTAGTTATATTCCAAAGGGCCTGTGGCTATACTAGTTCTATTTAATTTTTTTTTTTCCCTGAGCCTGAAATCTGATATGCAGGTGGATCCAAGTTATTGTCTGGGGAGATGATGTCATGGCTGGAAAAGAAACAGAAAGCTGGACCAGGAAAGAGAGTAGCTGCCTAATGTAGCTTCCCTATACTTTACCCCTCTGGGAGCATGGACCAAAACTCCTTATGGGGAGCAGAAGGTGGGAGTTCTGGCTTCTGTCATTGCTGCTCCACTGGACATGGGCATTGGCAAGTGGGTCCACACCCCCAGCCTGTTTCTATCTTTCCCTAGTGGGGCAGGGCTCTGGGGAGGGGAGGTTTCAGGACACATCATCTGGCCCTAAAAGATTGATTCCCTGGGCCAGGTGGTGGCACAACTGGTAGAGTTCACATGTTATAATGTGCAAGTACACTGGTTCAAGTCCTGGTCCCCCACCTGCAGTGTCTCCATCTCTCCCTCCCTGCTGCTTTCTGTTTCTACCCAGTAAATCAAAATATTTTTTTAATTTAAAGAGGATTTCTCCCCATCCGCACCTGTGGTGTGAAGCAGGTCTGTGGGTGTCAGTCTTTCTTTCCTTCTCCCTTTTTGTTTCTCTCTCCCCTCTCACTTTCTCTCTTTTCTATCAAATAAAATAGAAAATATTTAAAAGGGAGGGGACTGGCCTGCAGGAGCAGTGGAATCATAGTGCCAGCATCAATTCCCTCCCCCCCCCCAGCTAACCCTGATGGGGAAAAAAATCCTGAAGGTCAATGAAAATAAAATAATAAGCACAATTTACCTAAAATCAACTCAACTTTGAGTACTATGCCAAGTTTACGAGTTCAGTGTGTAAGAGCTCTTACTAAAACAACAAAGATCAGCCCTGTACACAAAAGAATCTAGATCTGAAGTGACACAAACTGGGTTGAGAATTCTGACACTTTGTTTTTGTTCTTCTTCTTACAAGAACATTTTGCCTACAGAAGAATTCTTCCTCTGTCTCTCAGCCCACACTGAGCAATTACTATGTGCTGGGCACTGGGCTATATGCCAAGTATAAGCTTTACTGGCCTCTGGACAAAGGAAGGGCAGTTCCTGTCTCACGCTGGTCATAATTATGGAGGTATGCATCATGGAGTCAGCTAGACAGCTTACCTGGTCACGTGCACAACCCTGGTTCAACAACAATGCCCAGATTTCATTATCTTAAAGGAAAATATCAGTACTGTGGGGTGTGTGTGTGTGTGTGTGTGTGTGTGTGTGTGTGTCTGAAAAAGTTGACCTGAAGAAGTAGTTTCAAAGACAATAAAATAAAGTATATATAGTGATTTAATAATGATCGACAAGATTGTGGGATAACAGAGGTACAGTTCCATACAATCCCCACCTCCAGAGTTCTGTGTCCCAGTCCCTCCATCGAAGCTTCCCTGTTCTTTATTCCTCTGGGAGCATGGATCTAAATTCTTTATGGGGGGCAGAAGAAGAAAGGTCTGGCTTCCATAGTTGCTTCTCCTCTGGACATGGGTGTTGACAGGTTAATCCATAAGCCCAGCCTGTTTCTATCTTTCCCTAGTGGGGCAGGGCTCTGGGGAGGTGGGGTTCCAGGACACATTGGTGAGATCATCTACCCAGAGAAGCCAGGTTGGTGTCATGGCAGCATCTGCAACTCGGTGGCTGAAAAGCATTAAGATATAAAGCAGAATAAATTATTGACTAATCATGAACCTAAAGGTAAGAATGTAGCAGATAAAATTTGGGGTTTTCATATTGGAAGAAGCTAGGCAGTCTATTTTACATATATTCCAAGGGGCCCATGACTTTACTAATTTTTGCCTGAGCCTGACAGATAACATTCAGGTGGGCTAAAAGTATTGTCTGGGGAGATAGTTTCAGACTTGGGACTAAGACTAGAAAGCTGGATTAGGGCACAGAGTAGCTCCCAAATATGGGGAAAGTATATAAATACCATTAACTGTATATAAATAAAATTTTAAAGTACATAAATACCATTAACTGTAACCCTCATGGAATACATTTTTCTGTTGTTGTTGCCGTTAAGATATTTCCATGATGGTCCTATTGTCTTCCAAGACTGTACTATTATATTTTAGGTGAAGCAATTCACCCCTCTTAGCTGCATGTTGCAGGCCAGAGCTAGTTCTGACTGGGTAGGGCACATGTCTTGCCATACAGGGAGCCCAGGTTCAAAACCCAGCACCACATGAGAAGGGAGGTCTCTCTGTCCCACTCTGGAAGGAAAAAAATAAAACAGAAACAGCCAGGAACAGTGGTACACTGTAACACACAAAAACAGTGTGTATTACCATACCACACCCACCAGCGTTATCCCCACATCCTCCTACCTCACCCCTCCACTGAATCCTCTCTCTCCTTTGCTCTTCCGCACCTCTGCCTCTTTAGTAAGCTCAGTGTGAACCGAGTCTTGGGAGTTTATTTCTGTCTGACTTTGTTCCTTTGCCATGTATGCCATGTGTGTTTTGTTTTTAACCGTAGCATTGTTCAGCTCTGGTTTATGGTGGTGTGGAGGATTGAAACTGGGACCTTGGGACCTCAGGTAGGACTATTAAGCCTTCCGTGTAGCCACCAAGCTCTCTCCTCCATACTCCTTGATTTTTTGCTTTGTTACAAAAGTATGACCTACCTTAGACTTGAATTCTGCATCCAAGTCACTATCTAGGTTCCTCAGTTCTCTGTCTTTATTTACAGGGGTTGTCTATTGAAAGAACCCCCATTTACTTAATCCTGACAGGTTTTTGCCTCTGGATTCAGTGACAACACTGTCACTTGGACATAGTAACAGGTGTAGGTGTGACTTAGAAAGGAAGAGAAACTGGGTTCGTACCCCCACGGGGTTAAAGAATTGGAAAGCTATCAGGAGAGGGGATGGGATATAGAGCTTTGGTGGTGGAAATTGTACCCCTCTTATCCTATGGTCTTGTCAGTGTTTTCATTTTATAAATAAAAAAAATTTTTAAAAAGGAAGAGAAGGTAGAACCATAGGAAAATGTGTAAAATTAAAAAAAAATAGGTAGGTAAATAGACAGTTATAGAAGTAATAGTCAACCCATATCTGTGATCTTGAGAAAACTACTGTAGTTTTATTATTATTATTATTGTTGTGGTTATTATTGTTGTTGTTATTGATGTCATCGTTGTTGGATAGGACAGAGAGAAATGGAGAGAGGCGGGGAAACAGAGTGGAGGAGATACACACCTGCAGACCTGCTTTACCACTTGTGAAGCGACTCCCCTGCAGGTGGGGAGCCGGGGGCTCCAACCTGGAACCTTAAGCTGGCCCTTGAGCTTCACGCTGCATGTGCTTAACTCGCTGCGTTACTGTCCGACTCCCACTACTGCAGTTTCCAATGGAGGGAATGGAGATACAGAACCCTGGTGGTGGGAACAGTGTGGAATTGTACCTTGTTATCTTATAATTTTTAAATCAGCATTAAATCACTAGTAAAATACACACACACACACACACACACAAGGGTGAGATAAAAAGAGGGAAAAAGAAAGAGGAAGAGAGATACCAAAGCACCCCTTGGGAAGCTTCCCTTGTGCATGTAGCAACCAGGGTCTCGAACTCGGGTCCTCGTACATAGTAAAGTGTGTACTTTACCAGCTCAGATATTTCCTGGGCCCTGAAAATTCCCTTCCTAGAACTAAAGAAACTGAAGCACAGAGTGGCTAAAGGGGGCTTGTTGAAAGACATCATACGAATGGCAGAGAAAGTCTTCAAGCCCAGTTATCACTGGCTCCCTGGCCTGAACTTATCCCACTGCTATAGGAAAGATGGTATCAGTTGTGCAGAAAAGGGTTAGCACAGCAGGACCCCGTGTTGCTTGCAAAAAAAAAAAAAAAAAAAAGCTTTCTTGCAAATTTGGCCCTTGGCTCATGTTTCAGAACTTGTATTAGGCTCCCACCATTCTCAGAACTGATAATCCAGGCTCCCTGCACCAGATAGCTGCCGCGTGGGCTGAACACTAGAGTTTTGCTCCCAGGTCTCTTCAGTCCGTGCTCAGCGGATGTGCTCACATGTCTAAGCCCAGTCTCAGACCCAGGTCACACAAGTGACCCGGGAGGAAAGGAGACGTGGGATCTTGCACCTGGGGTCCTCAAACGTTTGCCCATGTACCGGGTTCCTTTGTTGACTCTGTCTTTGCTGTAATAAACCATCACTGTGAAGGGGCCAAGTGGTGGTGTACCCAGCTGAGCACACATTACAGTGCACAAGAAGCCAGGTTCAGGCAGGGGTAGGTGGCATAATAGTTATGCACAGAGACTCTCATGCCTGAGACTCTGAAGTCCCAGGTTCAATCCTCTGCACCAGAGACTATATGAAGTTTTTTTACTTCTTTTTAAATTTATCAGATTATTTGACTACTCCTGAGCCTGGGGAAATAGGGACAGTAGTCCCACATGTCATCTCTGTCTTTGCGCTAGAGTCACAGAAGCCAGAATTTTATCTAATTCACAGACATCCGGAATGGAACTACATCTCAGATGGCCCTGCCCGTGAATGTGAACAATTGACCCAGTCCCAGTCGACTGCACATAATAAATAGAATTTTTTTTTTTTTAAAAAAAACACGTTTTTGTTAACTCCTGGGAATATTTCTTTAGAAGTAGTTGATGGCTTTCTTTATTTTATTCATTTATTTATTCATTTATTTATTATTGGAGAAAGACAGAGAAAGAGAGAGAGAGAGAGAGCTGCAGCCCTGCTTCACCACTTACAAAGATTTCCTCTTGCAGATGGGGACCAGGGGTCATTGTGCACTGTAACATGTGCACGGTATATTGTGTGTGCCTAACCAGGTGCGCCACCACCTGGTCCCTTGAAGGTTTTTCTCTTGATCTTCCCCTTCCTCCTTAACCAAGTGACTAGAGAGGAGAATGTAGACACAATGGCAGGAGCTCCAAAAGTCATTTTGAGCAGATAACAAAACTCTGGGAATGAAACTGTCAGATGAAAGACAGAGCTGGCACCATGTCTGACAGACTGGCCTTAAATCTCTACCTCTGGACTTTTTAAAAACGAGAGATTTTCTATTGATTGGCACTTCTCTGTTACTCCAAATTGGATTCCATATCCTAGCACAGAAGCTGTTTAGGATAAGGGTTTATAAAACTATGTAGCCAAGAGGGTCGGGCAGTAGCGCAGTGGGTTAAGCGCACATGGCGCAAAGCACAAGGACCAGCGTAAGGATCCCAGTTTGAGCCCCCGGCTCCCCACCTGCAGGGGAGTCTCTTCACAGGCGGTGAAACAGGTCTGCAGGTATCTGTCTTTCTCTCCCCTTCTCTGTCTTCCCCTCCTCTCTCCATTTCTCTGTCCTTGCCAACAACAATGACAACAATAATAACTACAACAATTGAAAAACAAGGGCAGCAAAAGGAGAAAAAATAAAATTAAAAATAATAACTATAGGGAGTCGGGCTGTAGCGCAGCAGGTTAAGTGCAGGTGGCGCAAAGCACAAGGACCGGCATAAGGATCCCGGTTCGAGCCCCGGCTCCCCACCTGCAGGGGATTCGCTTCACAGGTGGTGAAGCAGGTCTGCAGGTGTCTATCTTTCTCTCCTCCTCTCTGTCTTCCCCTCCTCTCTCCATTTCTCTCTGTCCTATCCAATAACGATAACAACAATAATAACTACAACAATAAAAAAAACAGCAAGGGCAACAAAAGGGAATAAATAAAATAAATATTTAAAAAATTTTTTAAATAAAAAAATAATAATAATAACAATAAAATACAACACACCTTTAGGGGTAGGGAAATGGTGTAATGTTTATGCAAAAGACTCTCATCTCTGAGGCTCTGAGGTTCCAGGTTCAATCCTCAGCACCACCATAAGGCAGAGCTGAGCAAAACAAAAAGCACAATATATCTTTATTAAGCATCAGCAAGGTGCCAGACACTCTTAAAAGTCTCCTGGGGATATATCCTAAGGAACCCAACAGATCCATCCAAAAAGATCTGTGTACACATATATGTTCTTGGCAGCACAATTTGTAATAGCCAAAACCTGGAAGCAACCCAGGTGTCCAACAACAGATGAGTGGCTGAGCAAGTTGTGGTCTATATACACAATGGAATACTACTCAGCTGTAAAAAATGGTGACTTCACCATTTTCAGCCGATCTTGGATGGACCTTGAAAAAAATCATGTTGAGTGAAATAAGTCAGAAACAGAAGGATGAATATGGGATGATCTCACTCTCAGGCCGAAGTTGAAAAGAAAGATCAGAAAAGAAAACACAAATAGAACCTGAAATGGAATTGGCGTATTGCACCAAAGTAAAAGACTCTAGGATGGGTGGGTGTGAGGGGAGAATACAGGTCCAAGAAGGATTCAGAGGACCTAGTGGGGGTTGTATTGTTATATGGGAAACTGGAGAATGTTATGCATGTACAAACTATTGTACTTACTGTTGAATGTAAAACATTAATTCCCCAATTTAAAAAAAAAAGTGTTCTACCTGTGTGAACTTACTTCACGACAACACTCTCGTGAAATAAAGGCTCATTACCTCCCCTACTGCAAAGCCCAAACAACTGAAGAGTTTACCCGGCCAAATTTCACATTAAAGAGGCCTTGTTCCAGTGTCTCACTGCATTTTTCTGATAAAATTTTTCTGCATTTTTCTCCAATTAACTAGGGTTTTCAGATTCAGATCCTTATGGGATTATAAGGAAAATCAAGGAAACCCCCTTACCTGCCCCCCCCCACCAGCTGAGGTGCATCTGAACAAAACATTTTGAATATAATGTCCAGGAGTCAATTCTCTCCAGACTAACCCTGCCGAGGCACCGATACAGAATATTTTGCTTGGACGTATATTGAAAACTTCTCTGGGGAGTTTTTCTTTTCTTTTTTTTTTATTTAGTTTTATCTTTTAATTTTTTTATTTATTGGATAGAGATACACAGACGTTGAGAGCAAAGGAGAGTGACAGAGGGGAAGAGAGACAGAGAGACACCTGCAGCCCTGCGTCACCACTCGCAAAACTTTCCCCCTATAGATGGGGTCTGGGGGCTTGAACCAGGGTCTTTGTGCATTGGAACATATGCACTCAACCAGGTGTACCATCACCCAGCCTCTCTGAGGAGTTTTTCTGTGCCCAGTAGGCTTCTTCATATTTCTCCATGTTCACATGAAAGAAATGTGTGGTCTCCCCAGTAAACAAAGAGGGGTAGAACTGAAAACAATGAGTGTCATTTTTTAAAAATATTTATTTTATTTATTCCCTTTTGTTGCCCTTGTTGTTTTATTGTTGTAGTTATTATTGTTGTTGTCGTTGTTGGATAGGACAGAGAGAAATGGAGAGAGGAGGGGAAGAAAGAGAGGAGGAGAGAAAGATAGACACCTGCAGACCTGCTTCACCGCCTGCCTGTGAAGCGACTCCCCTGCAGGTGGGGAGCCGGGGTTCGAACCGGGATCCTTATGCCGGTCCTTGTGCTTTGCGCCACCTGCGCTTAACCTGCTGCGCTACAGCCCGACTCCCAATGAGTGTCATTTTGTGCTTTCTGAAACAAGCGGCAGAGACTCAGAAACCATGTACACGAGGGCTGAGATTCCTCTGTGGCTGCTGATGCTGGAACTTATCCACTCCCTTTAGAAAGAAACTTGGCAACACAGAGGGAAGGATGGTGAGAACACATACGAACTTTGGACCTAGTCACTCCCCTCTCAGGAATGCCCTCTGAGACAAAGGTTTAAATGCAAATCAAAGCCACATGTTGCTCTATTTTATATCAAATATGCCTCTCAAAGGAAAAAAAAAAAGATTAATGCCCAACAAAACAACTGGAAAGCTGTAAAGTAAATATAGTCTTTAATGTGATGGAATAGAACAGTGGAAATGTAATAATAGAGAAAAAAAATGGAAAAAAGAAATCTTCATCAAGGTTGCTATAAATTATGGGTAGCAGCGTAGGACTATCCAGAAAGCTTTTGCTTTTCCTGCCTCCCTCTAAAGCGAAGGAGTAAGAAATAAAAAAAAAATCACAATGAAAGCATCTCTCAAGATAAGAGAGGGGAATCATAAAGGAAAAAGATTTCATGAAAAAATGAGCCAGGACATGACTCACTCAGAGAACATGCTTTCTACGTGTGAGGAGATGAGTTTGAGCTCCGTACAAACCCCTTGGGAATAATATGCAGGGGGCCGGGCTGTGGTGCACCCGGCTAAGCATACTTAGTACTAAGCACAAGGACCCGCACAGGAACGAGGATCCAGTCCGCTACCCACCTGCAGAGGGAAAGCTTCACGAGCAGTGCAGCAGGTCCGAAGGTGTCTCTTGGTCTCTCTCCCTCTCTAGCTCCCCTTCCCCTTTTGATTTCTCTCTGTCCTATCGAATAAAACAGGAAAAAAAAAAAAAGGCGGGTGTGGGAGGAATGGCTGCTGGGAGTGGTGGGTTCTTAGAAGTGCCTACACTGAGCCCCAGCAATAATCCTGGAGGTAAAAAGAAGAGGAGGAGGAGGCTAAGGAGCGCATGCAAAGGGAAGCTTCATGAGCAGTGAAAACGGTGCTGTGTATCTCTCCTCCTCAGTGCCCCCCCCACCCTGCCTTTCACCCTCTCTCTGTAAACAGGAAAACTAGTCTGCTAGAAACAGTGGAATCTTAATGGCAGGAAACCCCAGTGAAACCCTGGCAGCAACTGAGTGTCGTATGCTTTACATTGGTTTGTTCTAGCCCTCCCCCGCCAAGAGAATTGGATGAGTCCTGTTAATTTCGCGCGCCTGCTTGGCCCCGCCCCAAGAAACCCCGGGAGAGTGTTCCTGAGTTCCCCAGTGACAGAGTTCCTGAGTTCGAGAGTAAGGGAGAGGGTTCCTGAGTTCCAGAGAAAAAGAGAGAGTACTTGCGCCGCCGCAAAGAGACAGCCGAGTTCTGTTTGGTGATTAGTTTGTCTTAGTTTATGAATCGTTGTTCCTGAATAAAAAATACAGCTTCCCTGCCCAGCCGTTGTCTCCGCGTCTCTGTTACCAACCTGTGAAGCTAGCCCGCCCGGCCAGAGCCTTCGAAATTTTAACAACAACTGAGGAAAAGAAGGACAGACACTGGTGCACCCCGTGGAGCTCATGTTAATCATCAAGCACAACTAAAATAATAAGGGGAAAGTGGCCGCCAGGAGCAGTGGATTCATAGTGCCAGTATCAAGACTCAGCAATAATCCGGGAGACAAAAAAAAAAATCCCCTTCAAAGATTATTTAAGTCTTGACTCAACTCTCTTCTTTATGACTGAGGTCCTTGTCCTTACTGGTCATCAACTGGGGCTGATCTTCAGAGCCTCTCTCCATCTCTCTCTCTCTCTCTCTCTCTCTCTCTCGCAAATGAGCCCCTCAGTAACAGTCAGAGGCACCAACGCCCCGGTAATGGGAAGCTCCCTGGTTCTGCATCCTTCTTCTCCCTCTTCTCCTTCTTCTTCTCCTCCTTCTCCTCCTCCTTCTCCTCCACCCCTTTCTGCTCCTCCTTCCTCTCTGGCTCTTTCTTGTGCTTCTTCTTCTGTTTGATCCCACTGACCCCACCATGGTCAATTAGAGATCTTATTTCCACCAGTTAGGTTCCCCACCCAGTGGCACTAAATTGTGGTTTGATTGAGTAGCCAGGAGGTAATAACTGGTTCAGGGAAGGGGGAGGTTTTTAAATTCTTTCTCCCATGCAGACCTTGGCATGCACCCTTCCCAGGACGTGGCATTCAGTCCTCAGCCCACTTGCACATGTGACCTTTGTTCAAGGTCATGGTTCCTGTGTGTGTGTGACATGTACATGCATGGTTTTATTCCTACAACACAGCCTGATTTCCTTCAAAAAAACAATGCAGACATGTTCATTGACAGGAAACTGTCTATGGGAGAGGCGTGCCAGGCCACAGGGGTCCCCGGGAATACACACCCACGCTAGCCAGGGGTCACACAGAGCCTATGGGAGAGGCGTGCCAGTCCACAGGGGTCCCCGGGAATACACACCCACGCTAGCCAGGGGTCACACAGAGCCTATGGGAGAGGCGTGCCAGGCCACAGGGGTCCCCGGGAATACACACCCACGCTAGCCAGGGGTCACACAGAGCCTATGGGAGAGGCGTGCCAGGCCACAGGGGTCCCCGGGAATACACACCCACGCTAGCCAGGGGTCACACAGAGCCTATGGGAGAGGCGTGCCAGGCCACAGGGGTCCCCGGGAATACACACCCACGCTAGCCAGGGGTCACACAGAGCAGGCCTTTCATCTGTCCCTCTATCAGCAAGGCCAGAAATAAAGGACCGTCTTTGCTCTAAGAGAAGCAGCCGGATTGGAAATATTGAGATATGGCCTCCCCCAATCTCAGTGAATATGCGAATAGAATTGTCATTCTTTTAAAAATTAAAAAAATATTTATGTATTTATTTTCCCTTTTGTTGCCCTTGTTGTTGTAGTTATTGTTGTTGTTGTTGTCGTTGTTATTGATGTCGTCTTTGTTGGATAGGACAGAGAGAAATGTAGAGAGGAGGGGAAGACAGAGAGGGGGAGAGAAAGACAGACACCTGCAGACCTGCTTCACTGTCTGTGAAGCGACTCCCCTGCAGGTGGGGAGCCGGGGGCTCCAACAGGGATCCTTACACTTTGCGCCATCTGCGCTTAACCTGCTGCGTTACCGCCCAACTTCCCAGAACTTTCATTTTTACAAAATCATCCCTCTTTGAAGATCCCATTCTGGGGCGTGTGGGTGCAGCATGATTGATCTGGGCCTGGGAATACTCCCCCAACCCTCTCTGAGCCCCACACAGTGAGTCTGAAAACACTGTTAGAATCCAGGGGGTTCTGCCTAGATCCATCACTGCTCTTCACAAAGCTGAGCTCATCCTTCAGGCAAACAAACTGTTTCATGGTGGAAAAGAGTCAAAGTAAGTTTGGAACCAGGTGCCGACAGGCCCAGAAGAGCACACACATTGCCACGTGTGATGACCAGGATTCAAGCCCTCGGTCCCCGCTGGAGGTGAGAAACACAATGGAGTGGTCTGCAGTTCTCTCTCCTTTTATTTTTTTAATGATTTATTTATTCCCTTTTTGTTGCCCTTGTTTTTTATTGTTGTAGTTATTATTGTTGTTGATGATGTTGTGTTGTTGAATAGACAGAGAGAAATGGAGAGAGGAGGGGAAGATAGATAGGGGGAGAGATAGACAGACACCCGCAGACCTGCTTCACCGCCTGTGAAGCGACTCCCCTGCAGGTGGGGAGCCGGGGACTCGAACAGGGATCCTTACGCCTGTCCTTGAGCTTTGCACCACATGCACTTAACCCGCTGTCGCTCACTCTACCAGAAAGAGAATAAAAATCAAAGAAAGTTTGAGTGGGGGGGGAGTAATCTGTGTTGAATTCCAGCAGCGCTTTTGAGTAACTACAGTTCAAAAGGTCACAGAAAGAAAAAAAACAAAGACGTCCTCTGCACAAAACCAACCACGTCTCCTGCACAGACAAAATTAACAAGGAGGGGAAATGGGTTGTTCTTTGCCCAGGAAGTCTTGGAACTTTATCTGTGTTATGTTGTTGTTGTTCTAGACACACACACACACACACACACGCACACGCACACGCACACGCACACGCACACACACACACAGTTAAACATTCTTTTCCTTGTTATACTAGAGGCAAAGAGATTTCCATGCAATAAATGTGGTTAAAATGCTGTGAGAGAAATTTTTTGGTTCTCAAGAACCAGGTTCTGGTGTGTGTGGGGGGAGCAGGGAGAAGAGATAGATTAATAGTTATGCAAAGAGACTTTCATGCCTAAGGCTCCAAAGAGCCTAGTTCAATGCCCCTGTCCAGCTGTTAAGTCAGAGCTGGCAGAGAATAAGAAGGAGAAGGAGGATGAGAAAAAGGAAGAGAAAAGGAAGAAGAAAAAAGAGGAGAAAAAAAAGGAGGAAGAGGGGGAGGAGAACCAAGTACTGTATTTATTGTCAACTGTACACCATTAATCTCCCCAATTAAAAAAAATTATCAGGAAGTCGGGTGGTAGTGCAGCGGGTTAAGTGCACATGGCGCAAAGCGCAATCCCCCCCACCCCCACTCCCCACCTGCAGGGGAGTCACTTCACAGGCGGTGAAGCAGGTCTGTGGGTGTCTGTCTTTCTCTCCCCCTCTGTCTTCCCCTCCTCTCTCCATTTCTCTCTGTCCTATCCAACAATGATGACACCAATAATAACTACAACAATAAAAAAAAAAGGGCAACAAAAGGGAATAAATAAAATCTCTGAATAAGCTTACATTCTGATGTGCTGGTAGTTAAGGACACTTCATCCACTCTTTCTCTCTCTCTCTCTCTTGCTCTCTCAGTGGGGGAGGGTAGCAGGTATTTAACCCAGGCCCTCATACACACTAGGTCTATGCTTTACCACTCAGCCACATCCCTGGGTCAGTGGCATTTCTTTAGTGGGAACAATTTAACTCCTAGCAGGTGGCTGGGGGAGGAAGAGCGTTAAGTGAAAGGGCAGGCGTCCTGACACAGGTGGACACTGGGCGGTCCTGTGCTTTGGGATCCCTGGCTCATTCCCAGAAAAGAGCTTCTTTGGGACCAGCATGCTGGCCAGGCCTTCTTCAGGCACCGTGGCCCCTGGGGAGACCGTGCTCATTGCTGGGCACTGGCTGAACCAAAGTGGGAGTCTGCTGGGAGCCATGTGAGAACCCTCGTGGAAACTGCTTCCAAAGACAGGAAATGGTCAGAATCAGTCAAGGAGGGAAAGAGAAAGGTCCTCCCTGCCCCCCCCCCCTCACACACACACACACACACACACACACACACACACACACACCCAGCTGGCCCCTGAGATCTCTTAAAGGTCCAGGCACAAACAGGATGGAGACATCTAGAAGGCCACTGGGCCTGGGCCTCATAGTCACAAAAGGGCCGTATTCTAGACTTGCGATGTGGTTTCCAGATGACATTTGTTAGGAACAGAGTTGTCTTCTCCAGCATTTCCTCTGTCAAAGTTCCTAACCCCTAAGACTTCAGAGGACAGTTGGGAGTTTGGCTCTTTGGAGAGGCAATTAAGCTAAAATGAGGCCATGAGTGTGGGCCCAAGTCCAAGAACTGGTGTCCTCACTAGAAGATGACAATTGTCTGTGGACACACTTAAGGAACCGCATGGTTAAATGGGGCGTGACAACCCACTGGGAGCCAAGGACTTCCAGCCTCCAGAGCTGGGAACCAGGTTCTGTGGGTGAAGCCACCAGAACTGGGCTACTTGGCGATGGTGGCCCTGCCAACAAATGCGCACAGTCTGCCCCTATTGG